>NC_091337.1:7589120-7784120 GCF_038502225.1 Cherax quadricarinatus | reverse complement strand
GTTGCAGGGGTCGAGACTCAGCTCTTGGCCCCCTCTTCACTGATCGCTACTAGGTCCTCTCTCTCTCTGCTTCCTGAGCTTTGTCATACCTTGTCTTCAAGCTATGTATGGTTCCTGCCTCCACTACATCACTTGCTAGGTTATTCCACTTCCTGACAACTCTATGACTGAAGAAATACTTCCTAACAGCCCTCTGACTCGTCTGAGTCTTCAGCTTCCAATTGTGACCCCTTGTTTTTGTGTCCCCTCTCTGGAACAACCCATCTCTGTCTACCTTACCTATTCCACGCAGTATTTTGTATGTCGTTATCATGTATCCCCTGACCCGCCTGTCCTCCAATGTCATCAGTCCGATTTCCCTCAACCTTTCTTCGTAGGATATACCCCTGAGCTCTGGAACTAGGCTTGTTGCAAACCTTTGCACTTTCTCTAATTTCTTGACGTGTTTAATCAGGTGTGGGTTACAAACTGTTGTGGCATACTCCAGTATGGGCCTGATGTACACAGTGTACAGTGTCTTTAACGATTCCTTACTAAGGTATTGGAACGCTATTCTCAGGTTTGCCAGGCACCTGTATGCTGCAGCAGTTATCTGGTTGATGTGTGCCTCCGGAGACAAGCTCCGGGTTATGGTCACCCTAAGATCTTTCTCCTTGAGCAAGGTTTGCAGTCCTTGGCCACCTAGTCTATACTCTGTCTGCGGTCTTCGGTGCCCTTCTCCAATCTTCATGACTTTGCATTTGGCGGGGTTGAATTCAAGAAGCCAGTCGCTAAACCACGTATCCAGTCTGTCCAGGTCTCTTTGAAGTCCTGCCTGGTCCTCATCTGATTTAATTCTCCTCATTAACTTCACATCATCTGTGAACAGGGATACCTCTGAGTCTATCCCTTCCATCATGTCATTCACATATACCAGAAATAGCACTGGTCCTACGACCGACCCCTGTGGGACCCCACTTGTCACAGGTTCCAACTGTGATACCTCATCCCGTACCATGACTCGTTGTTGCCTTCCTGTCAGACATTCCCTGATCCATTGCAGTGCCCTTCCTGTTATATGCGCCTGATCCTCTAGTTTCTGCATAGTCACTTGTGAGAAACTGCGTCGAAGGCCTTGCAGTCCAAGAAAATGCAATCAACCCGCCCCTCTCTCTCGTGTTTTACTTCCGTAACTTTGTCATAGAACTCCAGAAGGTTCGTGATACAGGATTTGCCTTCCATGAATCCATGCTGGTTATCGTTTATAATCTTGTTCCATTCCAGGTGCTCCACCACTCTCCTCCTGATAATCGTCTCCATGACTTTGCATACTATACACGTCAGTGACATTGGTCTGTAATTTAGTGCCTCTTTCTGTCTCTTTTTTTAAAAATGGGAACTACATTTGTGGACTTCCATACCTCAGGTAGTTGCCCAGTTTCAAGGGATGCGCTGAAGATTGTGGTTAATGGCACACATAGTATATCTGCTCCCTTCCTGAGGACCCACGGGAAGATGTTGTCCGGTCCCATTGCTTTTGAGGTATCAAGGTCACTTAGCAAATTCTTCACCTCCTCCTCAGTTGTGTGCATATTGTCCAGCACCTGTTGGTCTATTCCCTGTTGGTGTCCCCCCCTGTCCTGTCTTCCCAGAGTCTTTCCTGTCTCCACTGTGAATACTTCCTTAAATCTCCTGTTGAGCTCCTCGCATACCTCTTGATCGTTTCTTGTGAGTTACCCACCCTTTTTCCTCAGCCTGATCACCTGATCTTTGACTCTTGTCTTTCTCCGAATGTGGCTCAACAGCAGTTTCGGGTCAGACTTGGCTTTCGATGCTATGTCATTTTCGTACTGTCGCTGGGCCTCCCTCCTTATCTGTGAATATTCGTTTCTGTGTGTGTGTGTGTGTGTGTGTGTGTGTGTGTGTGTGTGTGTGTGTGTGTGTGTGTGTGTGTACTCACCTATTTGTACTCACCTATTTGTGGTTGCAGGGGTCGATTCATAGCTCCTGGCCCCGCCTCTTCGCTGATTGCTACTAGGTCCTCTCTCTCCCTGCCCCATGAGCTTTATCATACCTCGCCTTAAAATTATGTATGGTTCCCGCCTCCACTACGTCACTTTCTAGGCTATTCCACGGCCTGACAACTCTATGAAGAAATACTTCCTAAAATCCATTGGATTCATCTGAGTCTTCAACTTCCAATTGTGACCCCTTGTTTCTGTGTCCCTTCTCTGGAATATCCCGTCTTTGTCCACCTTGTCTATTCCGCGCAGTATTTTATATGTCGTTATCATGTCTCCCCTGACCCTCCTGTCCTCCAGTGTCATCAGGCCAATTTCCCTCAACCTTTCTTCGTAGGACAATCCCCGTAGCTCTGGGACTAGTCTTGTGTGTGTGTGTGTGTGTGTGTGTGTGTGTGTTAGTTACCATTTTGTCCTAGGCACATGTCGATTAGACACTAGGCCTGTTGTATATGAGTACGTGTGTGTGTGTGTGTGTGTGTGTGTGTGTGTGTGTGTGTGTGTGTGTGTGTGTGTGTGTGTGTGTGTGTGTGTGTGTGTGTGTGTGTTGCTGAATATGCAATAATTTCACAAAAATCATTCTGAACCTAATGAAAAAATATATACATATTGTGTTCGTTTATTATTAAATTATTGTAAACTTATCTAAAATATGTTTAGCTGGATTAGTCTAAATTAATTTGCTCTTGTTATAATAAGGTTAGGAAAGTTTTCTAAGGTTCTTTTGGTACAAAATTAATTTTACATCAACATAAATGAAAAGAAAAATATATTTTAAAAATAAACAAATATGAGAAAATTTTAGAAAGGACTTAATTTTAAATGAGTTCTTGCTAAATGACCACTTTTACTTATTCGGCACGACACACACACACACACACACACACGTATGTCAGGCCCATACTGGAGTATGCAGCACCTGTTTGGAACCCGCACTTGATAAAGCACGTCAAGAAACTAGAGAAAGTACAAAGGTTTGCAACAAGGTTAGTTCCAGAGCTAAGGGGAATGTCCTATGAAGAAAGATTAAGGGAGATCGGCCTGACGACACTGGAGGACAGGAGGGTCAGGGGAGACATGATAACGACATATAAAATACTGCGTGGAATAGACAAGGTGGACAAGGACAGGATGTTCCAGGGAGGGGACACAGAAACAAGAGGCCACAATTGGAAGTTGAAGACACAAATGAGTCAGAGAGATAGTAGGAAGTATTTCTTCAGTCATAGAGTTGTAAGGCAGTGGAATAGCCTAGAAAATGACGTAGTGGAGGCAGGAACCATACACAGTTTTAAGACGAGGTTTGATAAAGCTCATGGAGCGGGGAGAGAGAGGGTCTAGTAGCAACCGGTGAAGAGGCGGGGCCAGGAGCTAGGACTCGACCCCTGCAACCACAAATAGGTGAGTACAAATAGGTGAGTACACACACACACACACACACGGAACACACACACACACACACACACACACACACACACACACACACACACACACACACACCTGCACACATACACACACACACAGAACAAACACTCACACAGAACAAACACACACACATACACACGCGCACACACACACACACAACACACACACAAACAGAACAAACACACACACGCACACACACACACAGAACACACACACACACACACACACACACACACACACACACACACACACAAACACAGAACAAACACACACAGAACAAACACACTACACACACACACACACAGAACAAACACACAGAACAAACACATACACAGAACAAACACACACACAGAACAAACACACACACAAACACACACACACAGAACACACACCCAGAACACACACACATACACATACACATACACACACACACTACACACACACAACACACACACACACACAGAACACACACACACATACACACACACACACACACACACACACACACACAACACACACAACACACACACACACAGAACACACACACACAGAACACACATACATGCACACACACACACACACACAGAACACACACACACACACACACACACACACACACACAGAACACACACAAAACACACACACACATACAAAACACACACACACACACACACACACACACACACACACAAACACACACACAAACACACACACACACAAACACACCTGCACACATACACACACACACACGCACAACACTCCCACAGAACAAACACACACACACATACACACGCGCACACACACACACAGAACAAACACACACACACAGAACAAACACACACACACAGAACAAACACACACACACAGAACAAACACACACACAGAACACACACACATACACACACACACAGAACAAACACACAGAACAAACACACTACTCACACACACACACACACACACACACACACACACACACACACACACACACACACACACACACACACACACACAGAACAAACACACACACACACACAGAACAAACACACACACACACACAGAACAAACACACACACACACACACAGAACAAACACACACACACACACACACACACGTAATCATATACAACAGGCCTAGTGTCTAATCGACATGTGCCTAGGACAAAATGGTAACTAACACACACACACACACACACGGGGCCAGGAGCTAGGACTCGACCCCTGCAACCACAAATAGGTGAGTACACACACACACCCCTAGCCAAGCACGTAAAGAAACTAGAGAAAGTGCAAAGGTTTGCAACTAGACTAGTTCCAGAGTTAAGAGGTATGTCCTACGAGGAGAGGTTAAGGGAAATCGACCTGACGACACTGGAGGACAGGAGAGATAGGGGGGACGTGATAACGACATACAAAATACTGAGAGGAATTGACAAGGTGGACAAAGACAGGATGTTCCAGAGACTGGACACAGCAACAAGGGGACACAGTTGGAAGTTGAAGACACAGATGAATCACAGGGATGTTAGGAAGTATTTCTTCAGCCACAGAGTAGTCAGGAAGTGGAATAGTTTGGGAAGCGATGTAGTGGAGGCAGGATCCATACATAGCTTTAAGCAGAGGTATGATAAAGCTCACGGTTCAGGGAGAGTGACCTAGTAACGACCAGTGAAGAGGCGGGGCCAGGAGCTTGGACTCGACCCCTGCAACCTAAACTAGGTGATTACAACTAGATGAGTACACACACTCACACACACACACACAGGCGAGGCCAGGAGCTGAGTCTCGACCCCTGCAACCTCAATTAGGTGAGTACGCACACACACACACAACGGGAAGGGCACTGCAATGGATCAGAGAATACCTGACAGAAGAAACGAGTCATGGTATGTGATGAGGTATCACAATGGGCACCTGTGACGAGCGGGGTTCCACAGGGATCAGTCCTAGGACCAGTGCTATTTTTGGTATATGT
The DNA here is from genome assembly GCF_038502225.1 of Cherax quadricarinatus. Lineage (NCBI taxonomy): Eukaryota > Metazoa > Arthropoda > Malacostraca > Decapoda > Parastacidae > Cherax > Cherax quadricarinatus. The sequence continues at coordinate 7,778,723 of NC_091337.1, read as the reverse complement.
GAATGACATGGTGGAAGGGATAGACTCAGAGGTGTCCCTGTTCGCAGATGATGTGAAGTTAATGAAGGGAATTAAATCAGATGAGGATCAGGCGGGACTTCAAAGAGACCTGTACAGCCTGGACACGTGGTCCAGCAACTGGCTTCTTGAATTCAACCCTGCCAAATGCAAAGTCGTGAAGATCGGAGAAGGGCAAAGAAGACTGCAGACAGAGTATAAGCTGGGTGGCGAAAGACTACAAACATCACTCAAGGAGAAAGATCTTGGGGTGACTATAACACCGAGCATGTCTCCGGAAGCGCACATCAACCAGATAACTGCTGCAGCAGCATATGGACGCCTGGCAGACCTGAGATTAGCGTTCCGATACTTAAGGAATCTTTCAAGACACTGTACACCTTGTACGTCAGGCCCATGCTGGAGTATTCAGCACCAGTTTGGAACCCGCACTTGATCAAGCACGTTAAGGAATTAGAGAAAATGCAAAGGTTTGCGACAAGGTTAGTTCCAAGACTAAGGGGAATGTCCTACGAAGAGAGGTTAAGGGAAATTGACCTAACGAAACTGGAGGACAGGAGGGTCAGGGGAGATATGATAACGACATACAAAATACTGCGTGGAAGACAAGGTCTACAGAGACAAGATGTTCCAGAGAGGGGACACAGATACGAGGGGTCACCCTTGGAAGCTGAAGGCTCAGATGAGTCACAGGGATGTTAGGAAGTATTTCTTCAGTCACAAAGTGGTCAGAAAGTGGAACAGTCTGGCGAGTGATGTAGTGGAGGCAGGAACCACACATAGCTTTAAGACGAGGTATGATAAAGCTCTGGGAGCAAAGAGAGAGAGGACCTAGTAGCGATCAGTGAAGAGGCGTGGCCAGGAGCTAAGTCTCGACCCCTGCAACCACAATTAGGTGAGTACATATAGCTGAGTATACACACACACACACACACACACACACACACACACATATATAGTATATATATATATATATATATATATGTATATATATATATGTATATATATATATATGTATATATATATATATATATATGTATATATATATATATATGTATATGTCGTGCCGAATATGTAAAACTGGTCAATTAGCAAGAACTCATTTAAAATTAATTCCTTTCTGAAATTTTCTCTTATACGTTTAAAGATATATTTTTTTCATTAATGTTAATGTAAAAATTTACAATTTTGCACCAAAAGAATCTTAGAAAACTTACCTAACCTTATTATAACAAGAGCAATTTATTTTAGCCTAACCCAACTAAATATATTTTATATTAGTTTACAATAATTTAATATTAAACAAACACAGTGAAAAATATTTTTTTCGTTAGGTTCAGAATGATTTTGGCGAAATTATTGCATACACAAATTTTCGCTTGTCTTATATGGCAAGATGAGCGTTGCTATTTAAGCCAAGATCGCAAGTTCTGCCTATTCGGCACGACATATATATATATATATATATATATATATATATATATATATATATATATATATATATATATATATATATATATATATATTTATTTATTGGGTTTTTGGGTTACCCTGCCTCGATGGGAAACGGCCGACGAGTTATGATAATAATAATATCTTTATGAACTACATGTACAACAAGGTATACAGTCCTAGCTGACATCAATGACATACTACTATATAGAAAGTCGCTTGCTATGCTGAGCATTTCGGACAAATTAGGTCAGTTTTGTCCCAGGATGCGACCCACACCAGTCGACTAACACCCAGGTACCCATTTTACTGATGAGTGAACAGAGACAACCTGTGTAATATCAGATTTACTGTGATGTTACCTGTACTCAGGGTCATATCGGAACTAGTGTTTCTCTGATATTGCAATGTTTTTCTTTATTTTTTAAGTCTTTTATTTTTTAGTTTTTGCATTGTTGAAGATGAATAAATGTAGGATCTGTTGGCTGTACTCAAAGTGGCATTTGAGTTTATGTTTCCTCAATATTATTACCATTATATATTTTATCAGTAATAAAGTTGAGAAGTATTCTGTTCAGTTTATGGCCTTCAAACGTTCTTATTGCTAAACATTTGTCACTGGTCATGTGGTAGTGACATAACTGGAGTTTACCCCCATCCCCTCGCCCTTGAATTTCATGGGGGTGACACCAAACATGCTGCCCCGGGTGACACCAGAGATTCCGCCCCGGGTGACACCAACTCTAGCGACGCCTCTGCGCCGGTACTCTCCCGGCCCGGGTCTTTTCCAAGAGTGGTAACCCGGCCTTGGCTCCCTATCTGGGGAGTGTCTCGAGACCTAAGTCTCACATGGGAGGAGGTACAAGTACCCCCTCATCTTTGGGACCAACTGTCCCCCGGCCTAGCCACAGTCCCCACCCTCACGGGGCTCGCAGGTAGGATAATTTTGTCTTGCCACTATTAACAACCAGATTTTTTTTAGTGAAATGTAAGACAGGCGTGAGTAATTAAAACCGTACTACCCACAGCAGTCGACTGCTCAGTGGATACATAATCATCTCCAAATACTTACATACCAACAAGGAAAAAATCCAGGTAGTATTAATTTTTTCCCGTTCATTATTAGCATATTTTAAACCGATAATGGTTGTGTGTCAAATTTATAATTGTCACTGGCCACGTATTAGCACGTTTTCTCTGGAAGGAATACCATGCTCATTTTCTTTAGAATGGATACATGGTATACTGCTTTAAAAAACTGTTGCCCTCAGGTTGTACTTACATTTATTTAGCATGTAGATTTTATTTATGTTTTGGGTACATACGGTAATATACATTTCTAGATCAACTAGTAATGACGTCTACAATGTACCGTGTCAAATCTTCATTAGTTTTGACGAAATGAGAAATTAAAGAAAAATCTGATCTGAATGAATACAGTTTGTCCACCGGTGGTGTCTCTACCTTGGCTATCGAAGACTGTAGTGCAGTTCTAGGATCTGCACGAACTGTGAATATATCCAGTACGAATTGTATCCAACCAAAAGCAAAATAGTGCAAATTCTATGCATGGGGCATCTGTAAGTATGGAATATCGGGAAAAACAAATGGAACATGCAACTTTGAACATCTCAAAAAATTGCCGCGACCTCCTGTCTACAGGAGTGTGTCGTTCTACCTCTTGCAAATTCTTTCCCCCTAAGATGTGCCACTCTTCAGTCTTCAAAAAACAATGTTACAACACCAACTACCCCGCACACCATTTAAAAGGGACCAGGAGGTACACACCCCGTAAAACAAATCATAATAGTTACAGTAGTTACGACAATTCCACTCCAAGTGATATTTTAGTGGTAGGAAACGAAGAAAGATAATGGAAAGAAATAATAAAAACAGTTCACTACTTGGAGCCTTGTTGGACTGGAGACACAGCCAGTGGCCCCTCCAGACTCACAACTACTGATGCCAACAACGAAATCCCCCCCAACAAACATGCAACACAACCTCATTTATATTTACTAATGTGCAGGGCCTTAAGCCATCTACCAACAACAAAATATTTTTCATTATTGGACTTCTAGGGGAGTCAAATGCAATGTTTGCAGCCTTCACAGAGACCCACACAAAAGATTACTTTGATAGTGAAATATGGATACCTGGAAACAACCTTTTCAGACGCAACAGAAAGAATAGGCAACAAGGGGGAGTTGGCCTGTATGTCAAAGAGTCGCTCATTTGCACAGAGATATTGAACACCACAAATGATGTTGTTGAAGTTCTACCAATAAAAATCGAGAACCAAAACTTAGTCATTGTGCTTGTATATAAGCCACCAGATGCAACTTCCCAACAGTTCAAGGAACAGCTATCGAAAATTGACTACTGTCTGGAAAACCTTCCAGCCCCATCCCCAAACATCTTGCTGCTTGGTGACTTCAGTCTAAGACATACGAAATGGAAGAATGTAGCAAATAATGTTGTAGCAGAAATAATCCCTGGAGGCAGCTTAGATGAAGTCACACACACATGACCTGCTGAATTTCTGCAATAAACACACCCTAAGTCAGCAGATAGTGGAGCCAACAAGACTGAAGAACACACTTGACCTTATCTGCACAAATAATGAGGACCTGGTAAGAAACATAACAATATCAAAACAACTAATCCTGAACACAATCTTATCTAAGTGCAGACTAACATGCACAGGGGTCCTGATCAGCAAAATGCATACAGCTATGTAGGTACCTTTACCAAATTCAGCTTCAACAAGAACATCAACTGGAACCAGGTAAACTATGTCCTAAATGAAACATGTTGATCAACTTTCTGGTAGCTGAAAGTATGTTCAAGGCATATTCCCCTAAGAAAAAAAGAAGAGAAGTAAACTGGAGAGAGACGCTCCCTCTACAGGAGAAGGCGAAGAATCACTGAAGTGGCCCGGTGGTCTGGTGGCTAAAACTCCCGCTTCACACACGGAGGGCCCGGGTTCGATTCCCGGCGGGTGGAAATTCCGACACGTTTCCTTACACCTATTGTCCTGTTCACCTAGCAGCAAATAGGTACCTGGGTGTTAGTCAACTGGTGTGGGTCGCATCCTGGGGGACAAGATTAAGGACCCCAATGGAAATAAGTTAGACAGTCCTCGATGACGCACTGACTTTCTTGGGTTATCCTGGGTGGCTAACCCTCCGGGGTTAAAAATCCGAACGAAATCTTATCTTATCTACTCAAGAATACCAGATTATCTGAAACACGGAAGGAAGCGCTAACAAGGGAAGTGGAGAATATCGAGCTAAAGTTAAAGGACTCATACAGGATCCAGGAGAGACAAGAGGAGCTAAAAGCAATTAGTGAAATTGAAAGAAAGTCGAAATATTTCTTTTCATATGCCAAAAACAAGGCAAAAACTACATCTTGTATATGGCCCCTGCTCAGACAAGATGGATGCTTGTGTTCAGTGAGCCACTAATCAGTCTAAAGATAGACAATCCAAACAATTCTTTCACGAATGAGCCTCAAAACCCTATCAATGTATACCATATTTCTGATATAACCCTAACTCCACTAGACTTTGAGACAGCCATTAACAACATGCCCATACACTCAGCCCCAGGCCCAGACTCGTGGAACTCTGTGTTCATTAAGAACTGCAAGAAACCCTTCTCATGGGCCCTAAGTATGCTATGGAGAAGGAGCATGGACACAGGTGAGATTGTGATGAATGGTTTGAAAAACCGACAAATTGAAGATTAAGACACTTATGCAACATATGGGAATCTTTGTTCAGTGGATTCATCAGCTCTATGCTGTACATTCTACAAGATTGATGAACTGAACACATCTACTCTAGGCTGAGAGACTGATTACCTCAAACTCTTCCTCGCCTTACACCTTTCTGCTTTGTATTGGACTGATGAAGCCACTGTGTGGCGAAACGTTTCCTGAATAAAGATTCCCACATGTTGCATAAGTGTCTTAATCTTCAACAGGTGAGATTCCACAGTCACTAAAAACAACGGATATAGCCCCACTCCATAATGGAGTGGGGTTATATCCCACTTCCCTGGCTGGGCTATAGTCCCACATCATAATAATCTTCGAAAGAGTTCTAAGAAGCAGAACTGCCAACCACTTGGACTCCCAACAACTGCACAATCCAGGCCAACATCTGTTCAGAGCAGGTCGCTCTTGCCTCTCGCAAGTACTGGACCACTATAATAAGGTCTTGGATGCACTGGAAAACAAACAGAATGCAGATGTAGTATACAAAGATTTGCAAAAGCCTTTGACAAGTGCGATCATAGTGTAATAGCATACAAAATGCATGCTAAAGGGATAACTGGCAAATTAGGCAGATGGATCTTCAGCTCTCTAACCAATCGAACACAAAGAGTAGTGGTAACATTTAAATCGGAAGCTGCCATAGTGAAGAGCTCTGTTGCACAAGGCACAGTACTCGCCCCTATCATGTTCCTCATCCTCATATCAGACATAGACAGAGATGTAAACCATAGCACCGTATCACCCTTTGCAGACGATACTAGGATCAGCATGAAAGTGTTATCCGTTGAGGACACGGAAAATCTCTAAAAAGATATAAACCAAGTTTTCCAATGGGCAACGGAGAACAATATGATGTTCAATGAAGACAAATACCAACTACTCTGTATTGGAAAACTGGAGAAAATAATAGTTAGAACTGAGTATACTACAAACTCTAATCACACAATAGAGCGGAAAAGTAATGTGAAGGACCTGGAAGCGGTAATGTCTGAGGATCTCACCTTCAAGGATCACAACAATGCCACTATCACATCTGCGAGGAAACTGATAGGATGGATAATGAGAACATTCAAGACAAGAGATGCCAAGCCAATGATGATCCTTTTTAAATCATTTGTTCTTTCTAGGCTGGAATACTGCTGTACATTAACATACCCATTCAAGGCAGGTGAAATTGCAGATACAGAGAATGTACAGAGAACCTTTACTACACATATAAGTTCCATCAAACACCTTAACTACTGGGAATGCTTGGAAGCACTTGACTTGTGCTTCCAAGCCTGGAGTGCAGGCGAGAGAGATGCATCATAATCTACACCTAGAAGATCCTGGAGGGACTGGTTCCTAATCTGCACACAGAAATCACTCCCTACTAAAGCAAAAGACCTGGCAGGCGATGCAACATACCCCCAGTGAAAAGTAGGGGCGCCATTAGTACACTAAGTGTCCGGGGACCAAGACTGTTCAACAGCCTCCCACCAGCCATAAGGGGAATTACTAACAGACCCTTGGTTGTCTTCAAGTAATTGGTTTTATGGGCTTATGTAATCTAACCCAAGTTAACCTAACTTAAAATAAAATTTTGTTTGGTTTAGTGTCAGTAGGCAGGGTCGGGCCGCGGAGGCGCTGATCCCTGAAACCATCTCCAGGTATCTCCAGGTCAGGATAACCCAATAAAGCCACTAGGTCTGGCTTATTCCCACGTATCTGACTTGTTGGGTTATCCCAGGTAATTTATACATATGTTACTATGTATAATAATTTGTGGAATTGTATTTATATGTACCTGTCCTTAAATAAACTTACAAGAAGCGTTACAAAACTGATGTCTGGAAGCTCATAACAATGTTTACACAATAAAATTAGGATATGTAAAGTCACAAGTCAAAATGACACCTGCCCAGAATTCAAAGCTGGTTATTAAAATTGCATGAACAGCAGTTGGGATTCTTGTAAGAAGGAAGCTAGGACTCGTACTAAATCTTCTCCACTTATTACCATTGTACCTTAATAATCATATTATTATAATTATATTGTACTTGCAACCATTATATAAATCTAAATTATTTCTGCAACCAAAAAGTGTAGATTTAAGATGGCAAAGCTCTCGCTTCACACGCTGAGGGTCCGGGTTCGATTCCCGGCAAGGGTAAAAACATTGGGTGTGTTTCCTTACACCTATTGTCCATGTTAATCCATCAGCAAAAATAGGGACCTGGGTGTTAGTCGACTGGTGCGGGTCGCATCCTGGGGCAAAATTGACCTAATTTTCCCGAAGTTCTCTGTACAGCAAGCGGCTTTCTATATGTCACTGATGTCAGCTAGGCCTGTATACCTTGTACATGTACATGTAGAAATAGAAATATTAAGACTGGGAGAGGAGCGGTACAGGCTGAGGGCCGCTGCTCAACAGCTGTCAGTCATTCTTGTCATAACATCACTCTGTACTAATGGACTCCTTCCTCTAAACTACCCTTTTATCTCCACCGGCAGTTATTTTCTTTTTTTTTATCTATAATTCACAAATACTCCTGGATATAAACCATGTAAGTAGAACAAAAAATTATACAGTTGTATACAGTCGTTATAATTATTTTAAACTATCAAGATTTTTATTCAGGTAACATTTATAGATATTTTACAGACTGCTGGTTTAAATTTCTATAATACTTTTATTAAATACACAATTATTACAGGCATATAATGACGGCTTGTAGCAGTGGTAGAGCGTTAGTAAATTTATTTAGGTACAAGTACATAAGTACAATTATCAAACATAGTTTAACATATGTGTAAATTACCTATGATAACCTCCAAAAAAGTCAAAGTGACTTATTTCCACACAACCAGAAAGATCAAGGCCTGAAATAGCAAGAGGTCCTCTGACCACAAATCAGTTTAGGACTATACTCAAAAATCATCTCATCTCTCAATAACAACCATACCCACACTATGCTAAACTATAAGTAAGTAAATAAGCAAGTAAGTTTATTCAGGTATACACAAATACAGTTACATAGAATTATCATACATAGCAGCGTATGTGTAGAGAACCTAGGATAACCCCAAAAAGTCAGAGTGACTTATTTCCATTGGGGTCCTTTTAAAGCAACTCTCCCAAATATTTTATTATCCCTTAATTATTAAGCCATTATTATAAATTAAAAATGTATGTTTGTATCATAAATTGAACTACCTCATATTAATAACAGAGTAAAATATTGAATACTTGTATTCTACCATTCTCCACCTGTCTAGACATAAGTAGTCTATAAGTATTAGGTTAAGTCTGCCCGAAATGCCTCGTCATAATAGTGGCTTTCTTTGTATCAATCAGATTATGAAATGTAAACACACATTGTAACCTTAGCAAAGAAACAAAATTATATTTTATTATATTATTATTATTGATACAGGGACGAGGCGAGACGATTGAGCAAGTCTCCTTACATCGGCTGCACCTGTTCAACTAACACCAAATAAATACTTAGGTTTTAGTCCCAGTACTTGATACTGGGAGAGGATCTTGATTCAAGGAATTGCTCGGTTTTCCTTTCTTAATTCTACCAGCATTCTTAAAACTTCCTTAGATCGAATCTGAGTGCCTCTTATTCCCCAGGCATAGTATGACCCTCTAGGGATTAGGGCTTCCAAATCTAAAAACAATTTAGTTGGCTGTTATAAGTTCCATCTTAGAGCAGATTACCAAAAGACCCCAAGGGAAATAAGCCCCGCAGCTTGTTTTTTGCATTATCTGACACATCAACCCTCTGGGGTTTAAACCCAAATAAAATTTTCTTAAACTATAAGGATTTAACCTAGGATAATCCAGCATATCTAAGAAATATTTATTTCTATTTGGATTTCTTGTTTTTATCTAATTTCAGTACATATTTTCTTACCTGGCATAACGAACATCCACAGAAGAACAACATAAAGATAAATTCCTGTTAAGCCCCACAAGGGTAGTAGCTTGGTGGAGCGTGCCATTACAGACCCTCACACAAGGATGTCATGGACGTTACTGCCGACACCAGAGACCAGACCAGACGTGGCACACAAACACCACCTTGTCCTACCCTACCCACATCATTCCCAACCATCAACAAACGTCACCAACCAAAGTGTAACACACGCTTCCGCTACATAAATCTACAGTTCACATTACCATAACATGCTACCACTGCTGCATCTGATAAATGGGACACTTTCGCAGCATTTGGGTATCAAGAATAAGGATACCCAAATGTTGTAAAAGTGTCCCATTTATCAACGTGCGGGTTTTGTAAATTCAAATTCAAATTCAAATTCAAAGTTTATTCTCTATAAGGATTACAATGCTGAGTTTACAGAAATTTGGTTATTGTTTGGTTTAACATGTAGTAAAATTGAGATTACAGAGTGTACCGGTGGCCTGGTGGCTAAAGCTCCCGCTTCACACACGGAGGGCCCGGGTTCGATTCCCGGCGGGTGGAAACATTTCGACACGTTTCCTTACACCTGTTGTCCTGTTCACCTAGCAGCAAATAGGTACCTGGGTGTTAGTCGACTGGTGTGGGTCGCATCCTGGGGGACAAGATTAAGGACCCCAATGGAAATAAGTTAGACAGTCCTCGATGACGCACTGACTTTCTTGGGTTATCCTGGGTGGCTAACCCTCCGGGGTTAGAAATCTTATCTTATCTTACCACTAGAACGCTTAGCATGGCTAGGCATTTCGGGCATACTTAGTTTTATTCTTAAATGTAAAATATTACAAATTATGAGGTAAGTTGGTATTATGGCTAAGTGACTAAATACTATTTTGTGAGTTTAGCAGTGTGAATGCTTTTGTTTTGGCACAGTATATAGTTTCAGTATTGGAGTATCACAGGATTCATTATATTAAGACTGAGATTAATATTTCTGTTTATGGTCAAATGAGTGTGCGAGTGTAAGTGTGAACCACCAGGTGGTATTCGTGAAGTTAGTTGACGGGGTGTATCAGGGAGATAAGATGTTTTCTAATGGTAGTTTTGAAGGTGATGAATGTGTCTGCATTTCTAGAGTTCTCAGGTAGGGTATTCCAGATTTTAGGGCCTTTGACATACATTGAATTTTTGTAAAGGTTTAGTCGGACACGGTGAATGTCGTAGAGATGTTTGTTTCTGGTGTTATGCCTGTGGGTTCTGTCACAACTATCAAGAAAGCGTTTAAGGTCAAGGTTGATATTAGAGTTTAAGGCCCTGTAGATATAGATTGCACAGTAGTAAGTGTGGATGTACTGAACTGGGAGTAAGTTTAGATCTTTGAAGAGTGGGGGGGTGTGCTGCCAGGGATGGGATTTAGTGATTATTCTTACTGCAGCTTTTTGTTGGGTTATTATTGGCTTTAGGTGTGTTGCTGCTGTTGATCCCCAAGCACAAATAGCATAGGTGAGGTATGGATAAATAAGTGAGTGGTATAGTGTGAGAAGGGCATTTTGCGGCACGTAGTATCGTATCTTGGAGAGGATCCCAACCGTTTTGGATACTTTTTTGGCTATATGCTGGATATGGGTGCTGAAATTCAGGTTATTGTCAAGGTATAAGCCTAAGAATTTTCCCCCATTATTTCTGGTAATTAGAGTGTTGTCAATCTTAATGTTAATTTGTGCATCTCCTGCTCTGCTACCAAACATAATATAGTAAGTTTTGTCAGTGTTAAGCGTAAGTTTGTTGGCTGTCATCCAAGTCGATATTTTAATCAGCTCCTCATTCACAATGGTGTTAAGGGTGGCAAGATTAGGGTGAGAGATGACATAAGTCGTGTCATCAGCAAAGAGAATGGGTTTTAGGTGTTGGGATACGTTTGGTAGGTCATTGATGTATATGAGGAAGAGCAGGGGACCAAGGACACTTCCCTGCGGAACTCCAGTATCAAGTGGCCGTGTTGCTGATGCTGTGTCTTTAATGGTGACGTACTGATACCTATTAGTAATGTAAGATTTGAAATAAGCAAGCGCATGGCCTCTTATACCGTAGTGGTCAAGTTTGTGGAGTAGGATTTCGTGGTTTACTGTGTCAAAAGCTTTTCTTAGGTCAATAAAAATTCCTAGTGGATATTCCTTATTTTCCAGTGCTGTGTAAAGCAGATCTAGCATTTTTATGATTGCATCATTAGTGCTTTTATTTTTCCTGAATCCAAACTGGGCCAAGCCCATGATGACACTCTTCAGGTCACTTGTTCTATCTAGGCTGGAATATTGCTGCACACTAACAGCACCTTTCAAGGCAGGTGAAATTGCCGACCTAGAAAATGTACAGAGAACTTTCACGGCGCGCATAACGGAGATAAAACACCTCAATTATTGGGAGCGCTTGAGGTTCCTAAACCTGTATTCCCTGGAACGCAGGAGGGAGAGATACATGATTATATACACCTGGAAAATCCTAGAGGGACTAGTACCGAACTTGCACACGAAAATCACCCACTACGAAAGCAAAAGACTTGGCAGACGATGCACCATCCCCCCAATGAAAAGCAGGGGTGTCACTAGCACGTTAAGAGACCATACAATAAGTGTCAGGGGCCCGAGACTGTTCAACTGCCTCCCAGCACACATAAGGGGGATTACCAACAGACCCCTGGCAGTCTTCAAGCTGGCACTGGACAAGCACCTAAAGTCAGTTCCGGATCAGCCGGGCTGTGGCTCGTATGTTGGTTTGCGTGCAGCCAGCAGCAACAGCCTGGTTGATCAGGCTCTGATCCACCAGGAGGCCTGGTCTCAGACCGGGCCGCGGGGGCGTTGACCCCCGGAACTCTCTCCAGGTAAACTCCAGGCAGGGGTTGAGTATGTTTTGAGCCCTTATAAATGAATACAGTCTCCTGTGCACAAGTTTCTCAAAGATTTTGGATAGCAATGGTAAGTTAGATATTGGCCTATAGTTGTTTAAGTCTGTAGGGTCACCACCTTTATGCATTGGTGTAACCCTTGCCATCTTGAGTAGTTTCGGGAAGGTGCTAGTCTCTATTGACTTGTTAAAAAGTAATGAAATAGCATGCGAAAGGACATGGGCCGCTCGCTTGTACAGTAATGGTGGGACATGAGACAGATTCCCCGAGTTATTTTTAAGTGACTTTATGATCTCAATGACTTCCGTGGGCTCAGTTGGTGCAAGATAGAAGGAATTAGGGAAATTTCCATCTAGGTAGTCCCCGGCATGGGCATTGGTATGTGGGATTTTACTGGCGAGATTAGATCCTATGTTTGAGAAGAAGTCGTTTATCTTGTTAGCTGTGTCAGTGGGATGTAGTGGTGTTTCATTAGGTTTAGTTAGGACAATATTCTTGGTTTTTCTCAGTTTGTGGGTCCCTAGAATCTGAGAGAGTGTTTTCCAGGTCTTTTTTATATCTCCTCTAGTGTCTGTGAATCTACTGGAGTAGTATAGTTGTTTGTCTTTTTTTATTACTTTGGTGAGAGCTGATGAATAGTGTTTAAGAATATCTTTGTGTATTAAGCCCTGTCTATATTGCTTTTCATATTGGTGTTTCTTGTCAATGGATTTCAGAATGGTGCTGGTTAGCCATGGGCAACCAAGCCGTTTGTTTGTGATCTGTTTTGTTTTTATAGGACAATGTTTGTTGTATAGTCTAAGTAATTTGTTAAGATAGATGTCTGTCCAGTCATCAATACCATTGGCCTTGGAGAATTCTGTAGGCCAATCAACAGTCTCTAGGTCAGCTGTGAACTTCCTTACTGAGGCCTCGTCATGGAGTCTAAATGAGACTTTGTTGTATTCAAGTGGTGGTTTACTAATGTTTGTCAGGAGGAAGGTAGGGTAGTGGTCTGTAGTGCTATCTGTGATTATCCCTGATTTAAGGGGGGCTAGTATATTGGTCCATATGTGGTCTATTATGGTTGCACTTGTCTCAGTGAGCCTGGTTGGTTTAGTTATTGTTGGTATGAGAAGTGTGTTGTTCATATTGTTGATGAAATCAGTTACAGGCTGATCATCTAGTAAGCCAAGGTTGATGATGAAGTCTCCAGCTAAGAGAAGGTGGTGCTTATTCATTTGTCTGTTTGTTATTAGTGACTTTAATTTCTCACTGAAATTTGGGATGTTTGTGTGAGGTATCTGGTAAATGGCACCAATCATTTATTCACGCTGTTGAATCTGTAAATTTAGATTTAGAGTTAGGAATAGACCGAAGTGGAAATAAGACACACACTCTTTCATTTTAATGAGCTATCCTAAGTTAACTATATAATTTACAGTTAATGTATGCCTATAGCAATCATGTGCCTATTGAAACCAGTGCATCAATTTAGAGAAACTGGTTAAGTTTCTTGAATTATTATTATTATAATCAAGGGGGAAGCGCTAAACCCAGAGGATTATACAGCGCCTGGGGGGGGGGGATGCGGAAGGCATTCAGGCTTAATTTGGGAAACTGGAGCACAGATCCAATTCCCTAAATCAAGAGCCCCTCACCAACATCAAGGAACCTTCCTTGAGGGGTTAGTTTCTTGAAGCACTTGAAAAGCTGATCCTGTGTATGCTCGGTCTCCCAAACATACAATGCGACTATGGGAAACTTGAAGCTTCTTTTAAATGAAACTGTAAAGGCTTTTAGACACGAAATGTAGTTATCTTTACGGACATGAATCTCAGTAGTGCTCTGAAAGGGAGTCTTTAAAGTCTCACAATTTCCAGGAGGTCGTCCAGGGCTACTCTTTTAAAAATTTGTGAGGCAACCTGCTTGATCTGGTTCTGACAAACTACACCTTAATTTTTAGATCACCAAGAAGCTTGGAAAATCGATCACTGTATGTATGACATTGATAACGGAATTCCAAGTTTTTGTTCAGCAGATTACTGTGAATTAAGGATTAAATTGACTAGTTATTATCGCCAGACCCTTAATTAACTCATGGGTGGGGAGAGGGCGCGTTGATGCTGATGAAGGGCTGTTGATCCAAGAAATAGAAACTACCGTCCCATAGATAGAAACCTAATTATCTCCCACTCTCCAATAACTGTATGACCTCTACAGTTGACTGTGGTTAGAGACACGTGAGCAAATACTTAGGACATCGTATTTTGGATATTTTTTGGTCCTGGGATTCTGTTCACTCCAAACATATGTACATGGCGCATATGAAATACAGGGATGGAACGCGCTAATTTGTTTTGCTGCTATTAACGATGAATATAGAGAAGAAAAATATACAAAAAAAAAAAAGTGTAAATGCGCAGTAAATGTGAACTAGTTCAGAACAGTTAATTCAACAACAAACGAAGATTATGGTAAGCAATGCCAGAGGAAAAATATAGTTGTAAAAATACGTTCTTGCTGGGGTTAAATGCTGGTAAGATAACACGTCTTTTGTGATGACAAAAATTAAGATGCAAGTTTGTCTTCCTGGTTGGCAGCAAGTACACAAAGTGCTCTGAAATCTACTATGAGAAAAAGAGAACTTTTTCCTAGAAATCTCTCATTTTTATAAACCAAGATGATTTTCGTGGATCAATGTGTAAATGCGCACAGATGGAGTACCGGCGATGTTGGCCAAATATTCGAGATTCCAAACCAGTGTGAAGGAGGTGAATCGTGAATTCAAAATCATCATACACAAAGTGGATCCTGATGTTGGCCAACTTAAAGGGGAAGTGTTTGTCTCTTAAAGTGCTGAACACATAACTTCAAGGCCACTTCTTCGCTTGTCACACAACACTGAATGACCCATGTGAGTATATTTTCTTCTTCGGAACTATGATAATCATTATGAAGTAGGAGGGTAGAGTGGAACAGAAATAACCTGAATACCTTAGTTACACTTGAGAATGAGGAAATCGGATAACTACATTTTAAACACCTCATTACTGCATAATTGTTATTACGCCCACTCCATGCTAATGGAGCGCATAACACCAAACCATCGATGGACATAAAATGCTACTTTCCAAATTTGAGTGGCCTGAATTTAAAATGAACGTCAAGAATACACAGTCATGAATGACTTGCAGAATGACTTGCTGGAGTTGGTAAATGATACTCAACGCAAAATGCATACGAAAGTCTTCCTTTGAACGAAACTTGTCCAAAATAAGCGAGGTTTTGTACCTGTAGCTTATATGACCGTGAAAGTTACTGTTGCCCAGCAACACTGCAAGCAAGGCTCCACAGCTTTGCATATAAAGACTAAATATCATGGAAGACAGTTTTCTTGTCCAAAATTTCTCCTCGAATTGAGAAATTAGTGTTCTGGAAACACTACCTACACTGAGTTATAAGAGTTAACTTCTGATGATTTAAAAAAAATTGTATGGAATTTTTACAGCAATAATAAAGTGAATATTAAGAAACCCCCGCTATTTTCCCTGACTATACCGTTGCGTTTAATTAATTCGTGTCTAATTTGCGCGCTTCAAATAGCGGATATACAGTAAAAGACAACTTTTCAGGTTTATCCCGAGTGATATTAGTACAGAATAACTCATTAGCCAAGCAGTATAACTTGAATTTATTTGCTCCTTTTTCCTGTGATGCATGCACCAACAGCCAAGTAACTCCCAAAAACTTATTTACTGCTAAACGAACAGCAGACTTGTCCACATGTCCCACCCAGCCCAGGATTGAACCAGAGCTTTCTGTTGGACTCCATAACCTCCCATAGTTGTCATTCTTAACTTACTATGTCAATTTTCTCACACTACTCTGATAATGCAGGAGGAAGCCGACCGCGAACAGACCAATCTAGATAATGGTCTTTTCCGGCCTGGGCCGTCACTGTGTCAACACAGCCTTCCCTGGCACACCACAACCCTGCCCCTCCACAACCCAGCTCCTGGTCCATCCCGCTCCTCTACCCTACCCCCTCCACCAACAAGCTTCAGTAGCTACGAGTGTCAAAAATTTCATTCTAGCAGAACTGGAGTTACTATTACCTTGGAACTGTTATCTCTCAGGGTGATCTATCTCATACATAGGATAAACGGACTTTTAATAGAGATATCTTCAACAACACAGAGTAGGATAATAAAAAATATATACAGGAGAGAAGACAAAAGGAAAGGGAAGCATTTGGACTACATTACATATTTAAGAATGCATTTTCCTTATATGTATATATACATGAAGTCTACCTGAGGTTGTTCCGGGGGCCAATGCCCCCGCGGCCCGGTCCTCGACCAGGAATTCTGGTGTATCAGAGCTTGATGATTCAGGCTGTTGCCGCTGTCCGCATGCAATCCGATGTACAGACCACAGCCTAGTTGATAGGGCACTTCTTTAGGTATCTGTCCAGTTCCTTCTTGAAGACAGCCAGGGGTCTATTGGTAATCCTTCTTATGTGTGATGGGAGGCTGTTGAACAGTCTTGGGCCCCGGACACTTACTGTGTTTTCTCTTAGTGTACTCATGGATCCCTTGTTTTTCATTAGGGGTATATTGCACAGTCTGTCGAATCTTTTGTTTTCGTAGGGAGTGATTTCTGTGTGCAGTTTTGGGACCAGTCCCTCTACGATTTTCCGGGTGTAGATTATGACGTATCTTTCTCTTCAAACGTTCCCAATAACTAAGGTGCGTGACTGAAAGTTCTCTGTACCTGACTGAAAATTCTCTGTATATTCTCTAGATTTTCAGTTTTACCTGCCTTGAATGGGACTGTTAGTATACAGCAGTATTTCAGCCTTGAGAAAACAAGCGACTTAATTAAAGAGGATCATCATTGGTATGGCATCCCTTGTTCTGAAGGTTCTCATTATCCATCCTGTCATATTCCTTACAGATGTGATAATGATACTGTTGTGATCCTTGAAGGTGAGATCCTCTGACATTATCACTATCAAATCCTTCACGTTAGTTTTTCGCTCTACTGTGTGGTTGGAATTTGTTGTGTAGTCCGTTCATCTGTATACTCTGTTTCAGTTACTCCATAACGTAGTAGCTGAAATTTGTCCTCGTAGCTCGATTGCTAGCGTACTCAACTCATACATGGAGGTCCGTTGTTCGATTCCCGGTACTGGTGCAAACATTAGGACGTGTCTCCTTAAGACACCTGCTGTCCCTGTTCACCCATCAATAAAATAGGGACCTGAGTGTTAGTCGACTGGCGTGAGTCGCATCCCGGGAACAAAATTGACCTAATTTGCCCGAAATACTCTGCATAAGAAGGGGGTTTCTATATGGTAGTATGTCATTGATGTCAGCTAGGTTAGGTTGGGTAAGGTTTGTTAGAAAACATGACAAGCGTTTCTTAACGCGGGTCTGCTAGACCTGTATACATTGTACACGTACTTGTAGAAATAAAGATTATTATTATTATTATTATTATTATTATTATTATTATTATTATTATTATTATTATTAATATTATTATTATTATTATTATCATCATCATCATTATTGAACATCATATTGTTTATATGTATGTGTGTATGTATGCATGTATGTATGTATGTATGTATGTATGTATGTATGCATGTATGTATGTATGTATGTATGTATGTATGTATGTATGTATGTATGTATGTATATATATATGTACTCAATTGTACTCACCTAATTGTGGTTGCAGGGGTCGAGACTCAGCTCCTGGCCCCCTCTTCACTGATCGCTACTAGGTCCTCCTTCTCTCTCTCTGCTTCCTGAGCTTTGTCATACCTCGTCTTAAAGATATGTATGGTTCCTGCCTCCACTACATCACTTGCTAGGCTATTCCACTTCCTGACGACTCTGTGACTGAAGAAGTACTTCCTAACATCCCTGTGACTCGTCTGAGTCTTCAGCTTCCAATTGTGACCCCTTGTTTCTGTGTCCCCTCTCTGGAACATCCTGTCTCTGTATGTATGTGTGTATGTATGTATGTATGTATGTATGTATGTATGTATGTATGTATGTATGTATGTATGTGTGTATGTATGTATGTATGTATGTATGTGTGTATGTATGTATGTATGTATGTATGTATGTATGTATGTATGTATGTGTGTGTGTATGTATGTATGTATGTATGTATGTATGTATGTATGTATGTATGTATGTATGTATGTATGTATGTATGTATGTATGTATGTATGTATGTGTGTATTCATGTACGTACGTATGCATGTATGTATGTGGTGGTAACGAAGACTTCATCATTATTGGACAGTCCTCTAAGTACTTGTATGTTTCTTTTGTGTATGATGGGTATGGAAGGCGGTGATAACGCCTTGTAAATATCCTTTGTGAAAACCAGAATCATTGAAGTGACGAGTCCTGGTAACGACTTATAGCGGGAGGCTTATAGTGTATTGAAGTTCTAAGATGAGAGCCACAGTTTCAGGGGTGGAGAATATGTGTGAAAACAATTATTTATGATTTCTGGACGTTTCCTGATGCTCATTTTATTGTCCATTGTCGATGAGTACACTGAAAGAGAATTCACTAAGTGTAAAGGGACCACGACTCTTCAGTGCCCTCCCTTCATGCACAAGGGGAATTACTGACGGACCCCCTGGCTGTCTTCAAGAAGGGAACTCGAAAAATTCCTCAAATTAGTCTCTGATCAGCCCGACTGCGGTGCATACGTTGGGCTGAGGCCGGCGGGCACCAACAGCTTGATCGATCAGGCCAACAACAGGGCTGCAGAGGTGATTACCTTAGGAAACGATTGCAGGTAACCCACAGGTAACCCACGGGTAACCGCCGAGAAGGGAGGAGTGGTGATCCTTTATACCCAGGACTACAAGAACAAAGTACTCAACCTCCTTAGTAACACTAACATTGTATATCACTGAAGTGAACAAGGTCCCAGGAACGAAACTCTTCCATTTAAATGCTTGCTCATGTGTACTTTTCCTCAAACTGTCGGTATTGAAAATCAAAGACAGAAGAAAAATAGAGGACCTACACACGGACTTCACTATCGAACCTATAAACAGAAAATTACACCAGCTAATGAAGAATCAACTTAGGAAAATTGATTTAACTACTGTATATATCCCAAACAGAGAGAACCTTTAATGATAAAAAAAAATTAAGTAAGGCAAGAACTTCCATATAGAAGCCGCAGGTTAACATTGCAACAACAGAAGGTAGGTAGACATCCACAACCGCGAGTACTCATCACTAGTAGTCCTGGATAACCTGATGAGTGGCTGGGCCCTGAACTCAGACATGTATGATAGCATAAAGAATGCATGTATATATTTATATGTCAATGTTGTAAATATATATGTATACGTGTTTGAGTATGTACATGCGTTAATATTAAAAAAATGTTGGAGACTTAGAGCAACACAATTCAGCACAAGAGGCGACAGTTACAGCATCAACCAGGAAGACAATTAAGATTGTAATAATGTTGGTAGAATTACCGACAATATGTTAGGTAAAAGGATGTGGCAACGTTTCTCTCTCTCTCTCTCTGGAGAGCGAAACATTGAGAGCAGGTAACTAAAATATGTTTGCTTCAAAGACCGAGCACTTTCTAAAACACTATCCAACAATCATTCGTTCTAAACACAAAATACAAAGTGAAGAGGCCACTTAATTCTTGTTCCAAAGTCTCCCACTTCCTCTTCCACTTCCACTTCCTCCATCATTATCAACACTATGGTCTACAATTAACTTATATTAAATTGTATCGACTTGACAACGTTGTTGTACGTAAAATATTGTGTAAATAAGTTTGTTATACATGATGTGTGTCGTTATTACTGACAATAATATCAAAGATATCACTGCTTAACATATGAACACCTTACGTGCATTATATTCCACGAAGCATTAAACCCGAAGGGGCAATTAGGCTCCTTGAGTGTTGGAGGCTCGCTCTTCCGTCTGCAAATCGCGACCCTGTCTGTGACCAGCCAGGCTGTTAGTGATGGTCTGTTAAATATGAGAATAGGAGATTATTGTAGTCTATTGGCCCATACTAGACAGGTCCAACTCACAGTGTTAGAATAACTCACAATACCGAGCTCATTACCTGGAGTTTACCTAGAGAAGGTTTCGGGGCTCGGTCTGAGACCAGGCCTAATGGTGGATGGAAATTTTGATCGTGTTTATTGTGAATTTTTATTTTTAATTATAGTTAAACAAGTGTTATGTTTGTAAAATATCTGTAAATTATCATTAGGTACAAGCTAGGCCTATTAGCAGGCAACGCCCCTGCATCAGTAGGCCTACTGGTGTTATCTGTAACTAGTGCTCAACCCACGCTCCTCCCCTCACACTCCCCTCCCATTTCTCCTCTCCCTCCCTTCCACCCTCCCTCCCTCTCTCTCTCTCTCTCTCTCTTCCCCTCTTCCTTCAAGGGGGAACGCTGGTGAAGGAAGCCTAGTTCAAAGAATGACAGCTACCCACTTTTTCCCTTGGATCGACCCCTCAAGGTTCCTTGATGCTGATGAGGGGCTCTTGATCTAGGGAACTGGATCTGTGCTCCAGTTCTCTGCATTGAGCCTAAATGCCTTCCTTCCCCCCTCCACAGGCGCTGTATAATCCCTACGGGTTTAGTGCTCCTTCATGATTATAATAATAATAATCCTTGGATCGAACCTGATTGCTTCCCATTCCCCAGGAGCTCAATAAATCATACGGGTTTAGCGCTTACCCATGATATAATAATAATCGTTCTCTCTCTCTCTCTCTCTCTCTCTGAATCATGAACTTTAAACTTATATAAATTAATTTAAAAACACTGCACAATTTAACACCAGATACTTAAAATTTTCTACCTACCTAAGTCTACCTAGAGGGTGTTCCGGGGTCAACGTCCCCGCGGCCCAATTCCTGACCAGGCCTCCCGGTGGATCAGGACCTGATCCACCGGGATATACCGCCACTCCATAAACGTGGCAGAAGCGCAATAACTAAGAACTGTAGACCGATAGCTCTAACGTCCCACATCATAAAAATCTTTGAAAGAGTTCTAAGCAGCATGATCGCAAATCCCTTGGAACCCAACAATTGTACAATCAAGGGCAGCATGGGTTCAGAGCAGGTTGCTCCTGCTTCTCGCAACTAGGTTCAGAGCAGGTTGCTCCTGCTTCTCGCAACTACTAGACCACTGATATGGTCTTGGATGCACTGGAAGAGAAACAGAATGCAGATGTAATACACAGGTTTTGCAAAAGCCTTCGACAAGTGCGATCGTGGTGTAATAGCACACAAAATGCGTTGTAAAGAGATAACTGGCAAAGTGGGCAGATGCATCTTCAACTTTCTAACCAAACGAACACAAACAGTAGTGGTAAAAAGAGTTAAGTCGGAGCCTGCTACAGTGAAGAGTTCTGTTCCACAAGGCACAGTACTCGCCCCCATCCTGTTCCTCATCCTTATGTCAGACACAGACAGATATGTAAACCGTGTCATCCTTTGCAGACCATACTAGAACCTGCATGAGTGTCATCCACTGAGGATACGGGAAATCTCCAAGGAGATATAAACCAAGTTTTCCAATGGGCAACGGAAAACAATATGATGTTCAATGAAGACAAATTTCAACTACTCCGTTATGGGAAACTGGTGGAAATAATAGCTAGGACTGAGTATACTGCAAACTCTAATCACACAATAGAGCGGAAATGTAGTGTGAAGGACTTGGGAGTGTTAATGTCTGAGGGTCTCACCTTCAAGGACCCCAATAATGTCACTATCAAATCTGTGAGGAAAATGATAGGATGGATAATGAGAACTTGCAAAACAAGGGATGTAAGCCAGTGATGAACGTTTTTAAATCACTTGTTCTCTCTAGGCTGGAATATTGCTGTACACTAACAGCTCCGTTCAAGGCAGGCAAAATCGCAGATCAAGAGAATGTACAGAGAACCTTTACTGCACGTATTTCGTCAGACTCCTTAATTACTGTGAACGCTTTGAGTCACTTGACTTGTGCTCATTGGAGTGCAGGCGAGATGCGTTATAATCTACACCTGGAAAATTCTAGAGAGACTGGTCCCAAATCCGCACACATAAATCACTCCCTACGAAAGCAAAACACTGGGTAGATGGTGCAACATACCCCAAATGAAAAGTAGGGGCGCCATTAGTACACCAAGAGAAAACACAATGAGTATCCGGGACCCAAGACTGTTCAACAGCTTCCAATCAGGCAAAAGGGAAATTGCCAATAGATCCCTGCTGCCTTCAAGAGGGAACTGGACAGATACCTAAAGTCAGTACTCGATCAGCCGGCGGTGGTTCGTATGTTGGAACACGTGTGGCCAGCAGTAACAGCCTGGTTGATCAGGCCCTCATTCAACAGGAAGCCTGGTCAAGGACTGGGCCGCGGGGGCGTTGACCCCCAGAACACTCTTCAGGTAGACTCCAGACAGGAAGGTAGCCACACTGATGCACATTAACAGGAAGGGTCTTTAGTGTTGTTCATGAGCCTGGTACTCAGTTAATAGTGGAAGCTTGTTGCACGATCACTCCGTCCCAGCTGAAAGACACATTTTTGTTCAGTTTAGATTCTTCACTGTGATTAGCAGCACCGCCCTGTTGCCCAGCATAAAGCGGATACATGTGTCAACGTGGATATGCAGATATATTCCCACCCCAGTAGTCTCCCACCCTTCCAGGGATAAAATGATCTCATCAGGGCGGTTAAAAGGGCTGCCGGGATTGAGGGATACTAGGAATTGGGGATCTCTCTCAGCCGTAGCGAGGCTCATTTTGTTGTTGAGTGCATATATACTCATGTGCGCATACACACACACACACACACACAGTGCATAACCTCGTGTCCTAACCCGGCACAAGGGGTGTTGCGTTTCGGAGGGTCCGGCACGCCGTGCCATACCGCCTAAGTTAGAGCATGAATGCAGCCCACTGCCCATGGAGGGTGTCAGGCCCATGTGGCGGCGCCCGCGAGGGTAAAGATGGCACGGTCGGAAAGGGCCTCTCCGTAGAGTCGGGTTGCTTGATAGTGCAGCCCAAAGCAGGTGGTAAACTCCATCTATCTAGTAGCGATCAGTGAAGAGGCTGGGCCAGGAGCTCGGACTCGACCCCTGCAACCTTAACTAGGTGAGTACAACTAGGTGAGTACACACACACACACACACACACACACACACACACACACACACACACACACACACACACACACACACACACACACACACAAACACACACACACACACACACACACTCAGAAGTGTCCCTGTTTGCAGATGATGTGAAGTTAATGAGGAGAATTAAATCTGATGAGGACCAGGCAGGACTTCAAAGAGACCTGGACAGACTGGACACCTGGTCCAGCAAATGGCTTCTCGAATTTAATCCTGCCAAATGCAAAGTCATGAAGATAGGGGAAGGGCACAGAAGACCACAGACCGAGTATAGGCTAGGTGGCCAAAGACTGCAAACCTCACTCAAGGAGAAAGATCTTGGGGTGAGTATAACACCGAGCATGTCTCCGGAAGCACACATCAACCAGATAACTGCTGCAGCATATGGGCGCCTGGCAAACCTGAGAACAGCATTCCGATACCTTAGTAAGGAATCGTTCAAGACACTGTACACCGTGTATGTCAGGCCCATACTGGAGTATGCAGCACCTGTTTGGAACCCGCACTTGATAAAACACGTCAAGAAACTAGAGAAAGTACAAAGGTTTGCGACAAGGTTAGTTCCAGAGCTAAGGGGAATGTCCTATGAAGAAAGATTAAGGGAAATCGGCCTGACGACACTGGAGGACAGGAGGGTCAGGGGAGACATGATAACGACATATAAAATACTGCATGGAATAGACAAGGTGGACAAAGACAGGATGTTCCAGGGAGGGGACACAGAAACAAGAGGCCACAATTGGAAGTTGAAGACACAAATGAGTCAGAGAGATATTAGGAAGTATTTCTTCAGTCATAGAGTTGTAAGGCAGTGGAATAGCCTAGAAAATGACGTAGTGGAGGCAGGAACCATACACAGTTTTAAGACGAGGTTTGATAAAGCTCATGGAGCGGGGAGAGAGAGGGCCCAGTAGCAACCGGTGAAGAGGCGGGGCCAGGAGCTAAGACTCGACCCCTGCAACCACAAATAGGTGAGTACAAATAGGTGATTACACACACACACACACACACACACACACACGCACGCGTGGCGAGGTGTCAGAGTGGGCACCTGTGACCAGCGGGGTCCCGCAGGGGTCAGTCCTAGGACCAGTGCTGTTTCTGGTATTTGTGAACGACATGACGGAAGGAATAGACTCTGAGGTGTCCCTGTTTGCAGATGACGTGAAGTTGATGAGAAGAATTCACTCGATCGAAGACCAGGCAGAACTACAAAGGGATCTGGACAGGCTGCAGACCTGGTCCAGCAATTGGCTCCTGGAGTTCAATCCCACCAAGTGCAAAGTCATGAAGATTGGGGAAGGGCAAAGAAGGCCGCAGACGGAGTACAGTCTAGGGGGTCAGAGACTACAAACCTCACTCAAGGAAAAAGATCTTGGGGTGAGTATAACACCAGGCACATCTCCTGAAGTGCACATCAACCAAATAACTGCTGCAGCATATGGGCGCCTAGCAAACCTCAGAACAGCATTCCGACATCTTAATAAGGAATCATTCAGGACCCTGTACACCGTGTACGTTAGGCCCATATTGGAGTATGCGGCACCAGTTTGGAACCCACACCTAGCCAAGCACGTGAAGAAACTAGAGAAAGTGCAAAGGTTTGCAACAAGACTAGTCCCAGAGCTAAGAGATGTGTCCTACGAGGAGAGGTTAAGGGAAATCAACCTGACGACACTGGAGGACAGGAGAGATAGGGGGGACATGATAACGACATACAAAATACTGAGAGGAATTGACAAGGTGGACAAAGACAGGATGTTCCAGAGATTGGACACAGTAACAAGGGGACACAGTTGGAAGCTGAAGACACAGATGAATCACAGGGATGTTAGGAAGTATTTCTTCAGCCACAGAGTAGTCAGTAAGTGGAATAGTTTGGGAAGCGATGTAGTGGAGGCAGGATCCATACATAGCTTTAAGCAGAGGTATGATAAAGCTCACGGCTCAGGGAGAGTGACCTAGTAGCGATCAGTGAAGAGGCGGGGCCAGGAGCTCGAACTCGAGCCCCGCAACCTCAACTAGGTGAGTAACTAGGTGAGTACGCACGCACACACACACACACACACACACACACACACACACACACACACACACACACACACACACACACACACACACACACACACACGTGAAGCAGTATCGCTGAATAGTGCTTCCAGGATATAGCGTTCTAGTGGCTGTCCTAAGATATTATTAGCGGTCATCGTACGTGAGTGAATCAGTGAACATACCTACAAGAGTGCAATAGCTTTCAAGAGTGCGAATAATGTGATAAGATCAAGAATTTTTACAATTTAGATTTGAATGAATTGTGAGTGAGGGAGGGTAGCAGTCAGCTGATCAGGCTGCTGGTGCAGTGTTGACACAAAATATCCAAACAGTTAATTGGGTTAACGGTGTGATCTGAAATATTAACAAATACATATGTTAGTTGGTTATAACAGCAGTGTAGTGATAAGGTCATGAAAGAGTGACTAAGTAAATAGTGAAAGTAAGAAAAAATTAGTCAATCCCCAGCTGTTGGTGTTGTGAATGTAGCTAACATCATCAGACTTGTTATGACCATAATACTGTACTAAAGAAAAAAGAGGGAATACCAAGTCTTAAAAGAAAAAAAGAAAATAAAAACTTGAATGCATGATAAAGTTCCTGAAGGAGTTACAAAATTGAAGGAGTTGATAGCAGCTGACCAGCAGGAACCTCCATTGTTGTGCAGACGACATCACTTGCCTATTTGTGGTTAATTTTGGTTAGTGTCTAAAGTCTCAGTGTCTCGCCCTGCTGGTTGTATGCTATACCATCTCTCTCTCCCTAGTTCAGTACCAGGAGATAGATAGTGGTTAGTAAATTATCTAAATATCGCCAGGCAAACTCCAGAAGAGTTGTGTAGCCTAGTGAACCCCCCCCGTTTTTCTGAGGGACAAGCTAGTAAACAAGTACGCACATACAAAGACACGTGTGCACCAGTAAACAAGTACGCACATACAAACACACGTGTGCACCCGTAATTATTATTATAATAAACATTAGTATATATTAATAAGGGACTGAGTGAGAAAAAATAATCCTATAATCTTCAAAAAGTAAAGTAGCGTAGTGTGCGGAGATCTGGGCCGGGAGAGTATCGGTGAAACAACAACAATAACAAATAGTGTTAACGTGACCCCCCCCCCTCTTTTTCAAAGAACGACAAGCTAGTAAACACACACACACACACACAAACACAAGTGTACACAATTAATATTACATAGTATATATTAGTGTATATTAACAAGGAATTGATTGTGGAAAAATTTTTATGATCTTCAAAAGAGTAGCGTAGCATAGTGTGCACATGCACACCCATACACCCCCATACCCACACACCCCCACACACACCCACACACCCCCACACACATCCACACGCACCCACACACACCCCCACCCCCCCACCCCCCACCCACCCCACACACACACATTGCCAGACTCACACATACACTCCCCCCCTCCCCCACCGACATCTCACTCCTTCACCTGATCCCTCCTCTCCCTCTTTCACCCTCCCCCTTCCCACCTCTCCCTCCTTCCCCCTCTCCCTCTCCCACTCACCCACTTGCTTCACTCTCCTTCCCACTCCCCCTTCCCACTAATCTCCCACATAGCCACAGTTCCTCCTCTACCTCCCCCCCCACACTCTGACATACACAATACTAACCTAACATACAGAATTACATAGGTTTCCCACTCTGAGGCAATCAGGATAAAACAAAAATGGGTTGCCAGAGAGCAACAAGAAAAACCAAGGGACAGGAGGAGGAAACTGCAAAGGAAGATTGGGCAGCAGAGCTCACAAAAAGGGAACATGAATGGGAAAAGAAACTAGAAGAACTTAGCATGAGAATAGAAGAGAGGATAGACATGGAAAGCAGGAAGTGGGAGGTGCAAGTCAAAGCAGCAGAGGCCAGGATACAGAGTTTAAAAGAGGAACTAAAAAATCTGAAACAGCCTAAAGAACTAAAGAACATTTTGGGATTGACAACAGAGACTGCTACCTCAGTCACAAATAAGGGGACTGTAGGGAAAGAAGGAGCAAAACAGCATGTAGAAGCTCAATCAGTGGAGAATGTAGTAAATGAAAGACCTAAGCTATATGTGGAGGCCCTAACAGACCACAGCAGAGCCCAGGGAAAGCCGAGAAGGGAAAATGATAGGCCACTGAGCCCAAGTACATTAGCTAGTGAAACTGAAGAAAGGAAAGCTGCAATGGAGGAAATCAAATTGAATGAGAGGATACACAGGGATATGCAGTGGGAGAATGAAAGGGTGAGGTCAGTCTTTATGTATGGGCTCCAGGAAGTTGAAGGAGAAACATATGAAGCCAGAAAACAAGGGAAAAAAAAAGCAATTGAAAGAATCATGAAAGCAATAGGAGAAGACGACATGACCCAGCTGGAAAATTTTCGGAGAATAGGGGGGTATGTAAAATAAAGAACCCGGCCAGTGAAAGTGACCTTCAAGGCAGAATCGACTCGGAACTGGATCCTGCAGGAGAAAGCACGATTAAGGGACATGCCGGCATACAGGAAGGTGTATCTCGACCGCGACAGAACACAAGCAGAAAGGCAGAAACAGAGAGAGATGGTACAAAGGCGAAAGGAGGAAAGAGAGGGGATGGAGAAGACAGACAGGAGATCCCAGACACAGGAAGATCAAATGCAGCCTCCCTCACAACTTCATATAGAAGCCTCCCAACCAGGTCAACCCCAGTGCAACCAAACACTCTAAACCAAAACACCCATGCCACATCCAATGCCCCCACCCACTGCATTACAAACTCCACCCCCACAGCAACCACCCATAGTTCCTTATCAGGTCTCCCACTTCCCCAACCCCAATACACCTCCCAGACCACAATCTTACAAAAGAAGTTGAAGGTGTGGTATACAAATGCAGATGGAATAACAAATAAGTATGAGGAGTGGCACGAAAGAATCAAGGAGACATCCCCAGACATAATAGCACTCACAGAAACAAAACTCACCAGAATAATAACAGATTCAATCTTTCCAACCGGATATCAAATCCTCAGGAAAGACAGAGGGAGGCGAGGGGGAGGAGGAGTTGCACTGCTCATTAAAAACCAGTGGGGGTTTGAGAAAATGGAAGGAATGGATGGCACGGGCGAAAGGGACTACTTAGTAGGAACAATCCAGTCTGAGGGACATAAGGTGATAATTGCAGTAATGTACAACCCACCACAGAACTGCAGGAGGCCAAGAGAAGAATACGATGAGAGCAACAGAGCATTGGTCGACACACTAGCCGAGGTGGCCAGGAGAGCACACATGGGGGGAGCAAAGTTACTAGTTATGGGTGATTTCAATCACAAGGAGATTGACTGGGAAAACCTGGAGCCCCATGGGGGTCCCGAAACATGGAGAGCCAAGATGATGGATGTGGTACTGGAAAACCTCATGCATCAACATGTCAGATACACTACCAGGGAGAGAGGAGAGGATGAACCAGCAAGACTGGACCTTGTATTCACCTTGAGTAGTTCTGACATCGAGGATATGTAAGAAAGGCCCCTGGGAGCTAGTGATCATGTGGTTCTGTGCTTCGACTACATAGTTGAGCTCCAAGTGGAGAGAGCAGCAGGAATAGGGTGGGAAAAACCAAACTACAAAAGGGGGAACTACTCAGGCTTGAGGAACTTCCTTCAAGACATTCAGTGGGAGAGGGAACTGACAGGAAAACCAGTACGAGAAATGATGAACTATGTGGCAACAAAATGCAAGGAGGCAGAGGAGAGGTTTGTTCCCAAGGGAAACAGAAATAATGGGAAGAACAGAACGAGTCCTTGGTTCACCCAAAGGTGTAGGGAGGCAAAAACTAGGTGTACTAGAGAATGGAAAAGGTACAGAAGACAGAGAACTCAGGAAAATAAAGAGATTAGCCGAAGAGCCAGAAACGAATATGCACAGATAAGAAGGGAGGCTCAGCGGCAATACGAAAATGACATAGCAATGAAAGTCAAGACTGACCCGAAGCTGTTGTACAGCCACATCAGGAGGAAAACAACAGTCAAGGACCAGGTAATCAGACTGAGGAAGGGTGATGGGGAATTCACAAGAAACGACCGGGAGGTATGTCAGGAGCTCAACACAAGATTTAAAGAAGTATTTACAGTGGAAACCAGTAGGACTCCAGGAAATCAGAGCAGGGGGGTGCACCAGCAAGTGCTGGATGAGGTACATATAACCAAGGAGGAGGTGAAGAAGCTGCTATGCGAACTTGACACCTCAAAGGCGGTGGGACCAGACAACATCTCTCCGTGGGTCCTTAAAGAGGGAGCAGAGACATTGTGTGTACCATTGACAAAGATCTTCAACACATCATTTGAAACTGGGCAACTCCCCGAGGTATGGAAGATGGCAAATGTAGTCCCAATTTTTAAAAAGGGAGACAGACATGAGGCACTAAACTACAGACCTGTATCACTAACGTGTATAGTATGCAAGGTCATGGAGAAGATCATCAGGAGGAGAGTGGTGGAGCACCTGGAAAGAAACAAGTGTATAATTGACAACCAGCATGGTTTCAGGGAGGGAAAATCCTGTGTCACAAACCTATTAAAGTTTTATGACAAGGTGACAGAAGACAAGAGAGAGAGGGGTGGATCGACTGCATTTTTTTGGACTGCAAGAAGGCCTTCGACACAGTTCCTCACAAGAGGTTACTGCAAAAGCTAGAGGATCAGGCACACATAACAGGAAAGGCACTGCAATGGATAAGAGAATACCTTACAGGGAGGCAACAACGAGTCATGGTACGTGACGAGGTGTCAAAGTGGGCGTCTGTGACAAGCGGGGTTCCACAGGGGTCAGTCCTTGGACCTGTGCTGTTCTTGGTATATGTGAATGACATAACGGAAGGGATAGACTCAGAAGTGTCCTTGTTTGCAGACGATGTGAAGTTAATGAGAAGAATCAAATCGGATGAGGATCAGGCAGGACTACAAAGAGACCTGGACAGGCTACATGCCTGGTCCAGCAACTGGCTCCTTGAGTTTAACCCCGCCAAATGCAAAGTCATGAAGATTGGGGAAGGGCAAAGAAGACTGCAGACACAATATAGTTTAGATGGCCAAAGTCTGCAAACCTCACTCAAGGAAGAAGATCTGGGGGTGAGTATAACACCGAGCATATCTCCTGAGGCGCACATCAATCAGATAACTGCTGCAGCATACGGGTGCCTGGCAAACCTACGGATAGCATTCCGATACCTCAGTAAGGAGTCGTTCAAGACTCTGTATACCATTTACGTCAGGCCCATACTGGAGTATGCAGCACCAGTTTGGAATCCACACCTAGTCAAGCACGTCAAGAAATTAGAGAAAGTGCAAAGGTTTGCAACAAGACTAGTCCCAGAGCTACGGGGATTGTCCTACGAAGAAAGGTTGAGGGAAATTGGCCTGATGACACTGGAGGCCAGGAGGGTCAGGGGAGACATGATAACGACATACAAAATACTGCACAGAATAGTCAAGGTGGACAAAGACAGGATGTTCCAGAGATGGGACACAGACACAAGAGGTCACAATTGGAAGTTGAAGACTCAGATGAATCAAAGGGATGTTAGGAAGTATTTCTTCAGTCATAGAGTAGTCAAGCCGTGGAATAGCCTAGAAAGTGAAGTAGTGGAGGCGGGAACCATACATAGTTTTAAGGCGAGGTATGATAAAACTCATGGAGCAGGGAGAGAGAGGACCTAGTAGCAATCAGTGAAGAGGCGGGGCCAGGAGCTATGAATCGACCCCTGCAACCACAAATAGGTGAGTACACACACACACACACACACACACACACAAGAAGGGCCCATTCAAGTAGAGCTAAGTTACTGGTCATGGGCGACTTCAGTCACAGGGAGATTGATTGGGAAAACCTGGAGCCACATGGGGGTCCCGAAACATGGAGAGCCAAGATGATGGATATGGTGCTGGCAAATCTCATGCACCAACATGATAGGGATACTACCAGAGAGAGAGGGGAGGATGAACCAGCAAAACTGGACCTCGTGTTCACCCTGAGTAGCTCAGACATTGAGCATATCACATATGAAAGTCCCCTTGGAGCTAGTGACCACGTAGTTATGAGCTTCGAATACATCGTGGAGCTTAAAGTGGAGAGGGTAACAGGAGTAGAAAGGGAAAAGCTAAACTATAAAAGGGAGGACTACACAGGAATGAGGACCTTCCTGCAGGAGGTTCAGTGGGAACAGGAGTTGGTAGGAAAATCAGTAAACGAAATGATGGACTTTGTACCAACAAAATGCAAGGAGGCACAGGAAAGGTTTGTTCCCAAGGGTAACAGAAATAATGGGAAGGACAGAACGAGCCCTTGGTTTACCCGAAGGTGCAGGGAGGCAAAAACTAAGTGCTCTAGAGAATGGAAAAAGTACAGAAGGCAAAGGACTCAGGAAAATAAAGAGATTAGTCGACGAGCCAGAAACGAGTATGCACAGATAAGAAGGGAGGTGCAGGGGCAGTATGAAAATGACATAGCATCGAAAGTCAAGTCTGACCCGAAACTACTCTACAGCCACATCAGGAGGAAGACAACAGTCAAGGACCAGGTAATCAGGCTGAGGAAAGAAGGTGGGGAACTCACAAGAAACGACCAGGAGGTATGTGAGGAGCTCAACATGAGATTTCAGGAAGTATTTACAATGGAGGCTGAAGTGACAATGGGAAGACAAAACAGTGGCGTACAGCAACATGGGATATACCAACAAGTGTTGGATGAATTACACACAGAGGAAGAGGTGGAGAAGCTCCTAAGTGACCTTGATACCCCAAAGGCGGTGGGGCCGGACAACATCTCTCTGTGGGTCCTTAGAGAAGGAGCAGGGACACTACGTGTGCCACTAACCAAAATCTTCAACACTTCCCTTGAAACTGGGCAACTACCTGAAGTATGGAAGAAGGCAAATGTAGTCCCCATCTTTAAGAAGGGAGACAGAAATGAAGTACTAAATTATAGACCAGTGTCACTGACATGTATAGTATGCAAAGTCTTGGAAAAGATTATCAGGAGGAGAGTGGTGGAGCACCTGGAACAGAACAAGATTATAAACGACAGCCAGCACAGATTCATGGAAGGCAAATCCTGTGTCACAAACCTACTAGAGTTCTACAACAAGGTAACTGAAGTAAGAAATGAGAGGGAGGGGTGGGTTGACTGCATTTTCTTGGACTGCAAGAAGGCCTTCGACACAGCTCCTCACAAGAGATTAGTACAGAAGCTAGAGGAACAGTCACGTATAACAGGAAGGGTACTGCAGTGGATCAGAGAATACCTAACAGGGAGGCAACAGCGAGTCATGGTCCATGATGAGGTATCACAGTGGGCGCCAGTGACGAGTGGGGTCCCACAGGGGTCAGTCCTGGGACCAGTGCTATTCTTGGTATGTGAACGACATGACGGAAGGGATAGACTCAGAAGTGTCCCTGTTTGCAGATGACGTGAAGTTAATGAGGAGAATTAAATCAGACGCGGACCAGACAGGTCTACAAAGAGATCTGGACAGTCTGGATGTGTGGTCCAGAAACTGGCTCCTAGAATTTAACCCCGCCAAATGCAAAGTCATGAAGATCAGAGGAGGGCAAAGAAGACTGCAGACAGAGTATAGGCTATGTGGCCAAAGGCTGCAAACCTCACTCAAGGAGAAAGACCTAGGAGTGAGTATAATACCGAGTACATCGCCAGAAGCACACATTAACCAGATAACTGCTGCGGCATATGGGCGCTTGGCAAACCTGAGAATAGCGTTCCGGTACCTCAGTAAGGAATCGTTCAAGACTTTATACACTGTGTACGTCAGGCCCATACTAGAGTACGCAGCATCAGTTTGGAACCCACACCTGGTCAAACACGTCAAGAAATTAGAGAAAGTGCAAAGGTTTGCAACAAGGCTAGTTCCAAAGCTAAGGGGAATGTCCTATGAAGAAAGGTTAAGGGAAATCGGTCTGACAACACTGGAGGACAGGAGGGTCAGGGGAGACATGATAACGACATACAAAATACTGCGTGGAATAAATAAGGTGGACAGAGACAGGATGTTCAAGAGATGGGACACGGAAACAAGGGGTCACATTTGGAAGCTGAAGACTCAGATGAGTCAAAGGGATGTTAGGAAGTATTTCTTCAGTCATAGAGTAGTTAGGAAGTGGAATATTCTGGCAAGCGATATAGTGGAGGCAGGAACTATACATAGTTTTAAGACGAGGTATGATAAAGCTCAGGGAGCAGGGTGAGAGAGGACCTAGTATCGGTCGGTGAAGAGGCGGGGCCAGGAGCTGAGTCTCGACCCCTGCAACCACAATTAGGTGAATTAGGTGAGTACACACACAGACACACACACACACACACACACACACACACACACACACACACACACACACACACACACACACACACACACACACACACACACACACACACACACACACACTCAGGTTACACTTTTTTTTGGTGCTCCTTAAATATCAAGAGTGGAACTTAAAAAGAAAAAGTATGAAAGAAAGTCAGTTGGAGGGCGGAAGGACGGGTAGGGGCATGGGCGGGGCGGGGGCGAGGGTGGATGCAGAGACGTGGGGGACTGCTACCATCATCACCTACACACCAGCCGTGGGGGACTGCTACCATCATCACCCACACACCCGCCGTGGGGGACTGCTACCATCATCACCTACACACCAGCCGTGGGGGACTGCTACCATCATCACCCACACACCCGCCGTGGGGGACTGCTACCATCATCACCTACACACCAGACGTGGGGGACTGCTACCATCATCACCCACACACCCGCCGTGGGGGACTGCTACCATCATCACCTACACACCCGCCGTGGGGGACTGCTATCATCATCACCCACACACCAGCCGTGGGGGACTGCTACCATCATCACCTACACACCCGCCGTGGGGGACTGCTACCATCATCACCTACACACCCGCCGTGGGGGACTGCTATCATCATCACCCACACACCAGCCGTGGGGGACTGCTACCATCATCACCCACACACCAGCCGTGGGGGACTGCTACCATCATCACCTACACACCCGCCGTGGGGGACTGCTATCATCATCACCTACACACCCGCCGTGGGGGACTGCTATCATCATCACCTACACACCCGCCGTGGGGGACTGCTACCATCATCACCCACACCCGCCGTGGGGGACTGCTACCATCATCACCTACACACCCGCCGTGGGGAACTGCTACCATCATCACCCACACACCAACCGTGGGGGACTGCTACCATCATCACCCACACACCAGCCGTGGGGGACTGCTACCATCATCACCCACACACCAGCCGTGGGGGACTGCTACCATCATCATCCACACACCCGCCGTGGGGGACTGCTACCATCATCACCCACACACCAGCCGTGGGGGACTGCTACCATCATCACCTACACACCAGCCGTGGGGGACTGCTACCATCATCACCTACACACCAGCCGTGGGGGACTGCTACCATCATCACCTACACACCAGCCGTGGGGGACTGCTACCATCATCACCTACACACCAGCCGTGGGGGACTGCTACCATCATCACCCACACACCCGCCGTGGGGGACTGCTATCATCATCACCCACACACCAGCCGTGGGGGACTGCTACCATCATCACCCACACACCAGCCGTGGGGGACTGCTATCATCATCACCTACACACCAGCCGTGGGGGACTGCTACCATTATCACCCACACACCAGCAGTGGGGGACTGCTATAATCATCACCCACACACCCGCCGTGGGGGACTGCTACCATCATCACCCACACACCCGCCGTGGGGGACTGCTACCATCATCACCCACACACCAGCCGTGGGGGACTGCTACCATCATCACACACACCCGCCGTGGGGGACTGCTATCATCATCACCCACACACCCGCCGTGGGGGACTGCTACCATCATCACCCACACACCAGCCGTGGGGGACTGCTACCATCATCACCCACACACCCGCCGTGGGGGACTGCTACCATCATCACCCACACACCAGCCGTGGGGGACTGCTACCATCATCACCCACACACCAGCCGTGGGGGACTGCTACCATCATCACCCACACACCCGCCGTGGGGGACTGCTACCATCATCACCCACACACACGCCGTGGGGGAATGCTAACATCATCACCCACACACCCGCCGTGGGGGACTGCTACCATCATCACCCACACACCCGCCGTGGGGGGACTGCTACCATCATCACCCACACACACCAGACGTGGGGGACTGCTACCATCATCACCCACACACCCGCCGTGGGGGACTGCTACCATCATCACCCACACACCAGCCGTGGGGGACTGCTACCATCATCACCCACACACCAGCCGTGGGGGACTGCTACCATCATCACCCACACACCAGCCGTGGGGGACTGCTACCATCATCACCCACACACCAGCCGTGGGGGACTGCTACCATCATCACCCACACACCCGCCGTGGGGGACTGCTACCATCATCACCCACACACACGCCGTGGGGGACTGCTACCATCATCACCCACACACCCGCCGTGGGGGACTGCTACCATCATCACCCACACACCTGCCGTGGGGGGACTGCTACCATCATCACCCACACACACCAGACGTGGGGGACTGCTACCATCATCACCCACACACCCGCCGTGGGGGACTGCTACCATCATCACCCACACACCAGCCGTGGGGGACTGCTACCATCATCACCCACACACCAGCCGTGGGGGACTGCTACCATCATCACCCACACACCAGCTGTGGGGGACTGCTACCATCATCACCCACACACCCGCCGTGGGGGACTGCTACCATCATCACCCACACACCCGCCGTGGGGGACTGCTACCATCATCACCCACACACCCGCCGTGGGGGACTGCTATCATCATCACCCACACACCCGCCATGGGGGACTGCTATCATCATCACCCACACACCCGCCGTGGGGGACTATCATCATCACCCACACACCCGCCGTGTGGGACTGCTATCATCATCACCCACACACCCGCCGTGGGGGACTGCTACCATCATCACCCACACACCCGCCGTGGGGGACTGCTATCATCATCACCCATACACCAGCCGTGGGGGACTGCTACCATCATCACCCACACACCCGCCGT
Source organism: Cherax quadricarinatus (assembly GCF_038502225.1). Lineage (NCBI taxonomy): Eukaryota > Metazoa > Arthropoda > Malacostraca > Decapoda > Parastacidae > Cherax > Cherax quadricarinatus. Next base: position 7,742,264 of record NC_091337.1, on the reverse strand, counting down.
GGGGGACTGCTACCATCATCACCCACACACCAGCCGTGGGGGACTGCTACCATCATCACCCACACACCCGCCGTGGGGGACTGCTACCATCATCACTCACACGCCCGCCGTGGGGGACTGCTATCATCATCACCCACACCCGCCGTGGGGGACTGCTACCATCATCACCCACACACCAGCCGTGGGGGACTGCTACCATCATCACCCACACACCCGCCGTGGGGGACTGCTACCATCATCACCCACACACCCGCCGTGGGGGACTGCTACCATCACCCACACACCCGCCGTGGGGACTGCTATCATCATCACCTACACACCCGCCGTGGGGGACTGCTATCATCATCACCCACACACCCGCCGTGGGGGACTATCATCATCACCCACACCCCCGCCGTGGGGGACTGCTACCATCATCACCCACAAACCCGCCGTGGGGGACTGCTACCATCATCACCCACACACCCGCCGTGGGGGACTGCTATCATCATCACCCACACCCGCCGTGGGGGACTGCTACCATCATCACCCACACACCCGCCGTGGGGGACTGCTATCATCATCACCCACACACCCGCCGTGGGGGACTGCTACCATCATCACCCACACACCCGCCGTGGGGGACTGCTACCATCATCACCCACACACCCGCCGTGGGGGACTGCTACCATCATCACCCACACACCCGCCGTGGGGGACTGCTACCATCATCACCCACACACCCGCCGTGGGGGACTGCTATCATCATCACCCACACACCCGCCGTGGGGGACTGCTACCATCATCACCCACACACCAGCCGTGGGGGACTGCTACCATCATCACCCACACACCAGCCGTGGGGGACTGCTACCATCATCACCCACACACCCGCCGTGGGGACTGCTACCATCATCACGCACACACCCGCCGTGGGGGACTGCTACCATCATCACCCACACACCAGCCGTGGGGGACTGCTACCATCATCACCCACACACCAGCCGTGGGGGACTGCTACCATCATCACCCACACACCCGCCGTGGGGACTGCTACCATCATCACCCACACACCCGCCGTGGGGACTGCTACCATCATCACCCACACACCAGCCGTGGGGGACTGCTAAAATCATCACCCACACCCGCCGTGGGGACTGCTACCATCATCACCCACACACCCGCCGTGGGGACTGCTACCATCATCACCCACACACCCGCCATGGGGACTGCTACCATCATCACCCACACACCCGCCGTGGGGACTGCTACCATCATCACCCACACACCCGCCGTGGGGGACTGCTACCATCATCACGCACACACCCGCCGTGGGGACTGCTACCATCATCATGCACACACCCGCCATGGGGACTGCTACCGTCATCACCCACACACCCGCCGTGGGGACTGCTACCATCATCACCCACACACCCGCCGTGGGGGACTGCTACCATCATCACGCACACACCCGCCGTGGGGACTGCTACCATCATCACCCACACACCCGCCATGGGGACTGCTACCATCATCACGCACACACCCGCCGTGGGGACTGCTACCATCATCACGCACACACCCGCCGTGGGGACTGCTACCATCATCACCCACACACCCGCCGTGGGGGACTGCTACCATCATCACGCACACACCCGCCGTGGGGACTGCTACCATCAACACCCACACACCCGCCGTGGGGGACTGCTACCATCATCACGCACACACCCGCCGTGGGGGACTGCTACCATCATCACGCACACACCCGCCGTGGGGGACTGCTACCATCATCACGCACACACCAGCCGTGGGGACTGCTACCATCATCACGCACACACCCGCCGTGGGGACTGCTACCATCATCACCCACACACCCGCCGTGGGGGACTGCTACCATCATCACGCACACACCAGCCGTGGGGACTGCTACCATCATCACCCACACACCCGCCGTGGGGACTGCTACCATCATCACGCACACACCCGCCGTGGGAGACTGCTACCATCATCACGCACACACCCGCCGTGGGGGACTGCTACCATCATCACGCACACACTCGCCGTGGGGGACTGCTACCATCATCACGCACACACTCGCCGTGGGGGACTGCTACCATCATCACGCACACACCCGCCGTGGGGGACTGCTACCATCATCACGCACACACTCGCCGTGGGGGACTGCTACCATCATCACGCACACACTCGCCGTGGGGGACTGCTACCATCATCACGCACACACTCGCCGTGGGGGACTGCTACCATCATCACGCACACACCCGCCGTGGGGGACTGCTACCATCATCACGCACACACTCGCCGTGGGGGACTGCTACCATCATCACGCACACACCCGCCGTGGGGGACTGCTACCATCATCACGCACACACCCGCCGTGGGGGACTGCTACCATCATCACGCACACACCCGCCGTGGGGGACTGCTACCATCATCACGCACACACTCGCCGTGGGGGACTGCTACCATCATCACGCACACACCCGCCGTGGGGGACTGCTACCATCATCACGCACACACCCGCCGTGGGGGACTGCTACCATCATCACGCACACACCCGCCGTGGGGGACTGCTACCATCATCACGCACACACTCGCCGTGGGGGACTGCTACCATCATCACGCACACACCCGCCGTGGGGGACTGCTACCATCATCACGCACACACCCGCCGTGGGTGACTGCTATCATCATCACGCACACACTCGCCGTGGGGGACTGCTACCATCATCACGCACACACCCGCCGTGGGGGACTGCTACCATCATCACCCACACACCCGCCGTGGGGGACTGCTACCATCATCACCCACACACTCGCCGTGGGGGACTGCTACCATCATCACGCACACACCCGCTGTGGGGGACTGCTACCATCATCACGCACACACCCGCCGTGGGGGACTGCTACCATCATCACGCACACACCCGCCGTGGGGGACTGCTACCATCATCACGCACACACTCGCCGTGGGGGACTGCTACCATCATCACGCACACACCCGCCGTGGGGGACTGCTACCATCATCACGCACACACCCGCCGTGGGGGACTGCTACCATCATCACGCACACACTCGCCGTGGGGGACTGCTACCATTCATCACGCACACACCCGCCGTGGGGGACTGCTACCATCATCACGCACACACCCGCCATGGGGACTGCTACCATCATCACGCACACACCCGCCATGGGGACTGCTACCATCATCACGCACACACACGCCATGGGGACTGCTACCATCATCACGCACACACCCGCCATGGGGACTGCTACCATCATCACGCACACACCCGCCATGGGGACTGCTACCATCATCACGCACACACCCGCCGTGGGGACTGCTACCATCATCACGCACACACCCGCCGTGGGGACTGCTACCATCATCACGCACACACCCGCCGTGGGGACTGCTACCATCATCACGCACACACCCGCCTCCCACGTAACAGACGGACAAAACACCCTCACCAGTGTTTTTTGTGGAAGCCAAGATGAAACTCCATTCATATTCACCAAAGTTCAAAGTTCACATCGTAAAAATTAGCGTGTCTAGGAGCCAGAGAAGTGCCATCTTCCAGTACAGGAAAGTTTATGCATGATAATTTTCCAATTTCTTCTTGATAACTGTGCAAGTCAGACATTTTTTGTTTTGTTAACGTGAATGTTGGAGCGCCAAGCTGTCTGGGAGAAGCTCCTGGCATTGTTACCTATATGACGTGTGCTACAAGATATTGTGGAGACAACAAGGTCAAACCCACTAGGTGTTATTCTAATGTTTAATGGACGAGGATCGAGCCTCTACCACTTCTTTCTCTGAATGACCCACACGATTTTTTTTTAGAACCTCACAAATATAATAATAATACTGGTCTAGACACTGAATACTGTTCTCTATGATGACATGTTCACAATTTTGAGAATGCTACAACGTCTCGAGGTTATAGGAGTTTTGCATTATTACCAAAATTAGACAGTTGGCCATGTGCTGCTATCCTCATAGACATGACATTTTACAAGGTCAGAGCAACAACTATTATTAGAGACTGTGAAGCATTCTATTTTCACCTTATGCAGAAAAAAAAATCCATTCACTCCTATCTAGCCCGCCTGCTTGCTGAATTCTCAAGCCACTAAAACTCAAAGCGTCCTTTACCCTCTCCAACGGAAGTGTGAATTGCTCATTACTCTAAAATTTGTTCATGATTGCAGCCATGTATAAACGTAAGTAACCATTCTTACAGTATTCATTACCTTTGTAACTTGTGAGTTCATTACCTTTGTAACTTGTGAGTTCATTACCTTTGTAACTTGTGAGTTCATTACCTTGTACCTAGTTCAGCCATCAAAACTTTGGAGCCCGGTCCCTGGACCCATTGTGTACCTCTGTAATCTGTAAATACCTTTGTAACTTGTCATGATTGTGACTAGACCTACCTGGAGTTCATTACCTTTGTAAATTGTGAGTTCATTACCTTTGTAAATTGTGAATTCATTACCTCTGTAACTTGCTCAGCTATCAAAACTTTGAGGCCCAGTCCCTGGACCAATTATGTACCTCTGTAATCTTTTGACTACCGCCCACAGGATGGGTATGGGGTGCATAATAAACATATTAAACTAACTAACAACCGATCCTAGGGTGACCTCTACCCCTCCAACCTTCCACCCTAGAGTTACACACCCACTTCGTCATCTGATCCTTCTCCGATGTCAGTATAAGAGCATTAGGAAGAAGAAAGGTTTTCAATGAAAGCCAAAACAGAATAAATGAAGACATCACTTAGGGGTCATAACACTGTAGCCGCAAACACAGTACACATGATACATAAAATAACATAATACATCCGGCAAGGAAGGAAGCATTAGGCTAGGAGGAAGGATTGATATGTCCAAGGGTTTAAGAAACTAGTGATAATTGTTATTGTGTCAGCGTAGAGTAAACCACAAGTTCAGCTGAGATGATCACCTGAGATGATCACCTGAGATGATCAGCTGAGAGTACTGTACTAGGAATAAAGACACTGGTAGCAGATGATCCACTTGATATGTGTCCTCCAATGATACGGTTTATCAGGTCTTTATTCCTCTTGTTAGCTTTTGTCATCATATGCCTATTTCAAAGCACTACTTCATGTTTCCTACTGTTGGCAGTATTATTCTCTGCATTGAACTGATAAAGCCACTGATTTGCAAAACGTCTCCGCAGTGTCTGTTAGTAGTGTATCTGACCTCCCTGTGTTCCTTTTACAGACTTTTTTTTTTTTTTTACACAACGGAACTGAGAGGAACAGTGAGATGGGTACAAAGGTGGTGTTGTGGTGAGGATGTTGAGGGAAGCAGTAATGAGGAACCCAGGGACTCACTGATGTAAGGTCCAGTCAACACACTCAACTCTTGCTCTACCGCTTCTCCTCAACTGGCCCATCCCCCGCCCGCCCCTACACATAATACTGTTTCTTAGCCTTATTTAAGAATAAGAATAAAGTGTGTGTGCGTGTGCGTGTGTGTGTGTGTGTGTGTGTGTGTGTGTGTGTGTGTGTGTGTGTGTGTGTGTGTGTGTGTGTGTATGTGTGTGTATGGATAGATACTTGGGAAGAGGAAAATGAAAGACAGTGTATTATTGCAATCATTAAGGAGGAAGCGTTAAACCTGTAGGGGTTATACAGCGCCTAGAAAATGGGAGGTAATCAGGTTCAATCCAATGAAGGGGAGGCCAAGTCCAGTTCCTTACATCAAGAGTCCCTCACCTCCTTGAGGAGGGAGGAAGGGGGGTGAAGACAATGTGAAGTGTTGAGAGGTCACCTCTGGGTTACCTGTAGTCGCTTCCGGAGGTCATCGCTCTTGCGGCCTGGTCCCAGACCTGGCCTCCTGGTTATTGGCCTGATCGATCAAGTTGTTAGTGCCCCCCGCCCGCAGTCCAACGTATTCACTACAGCCTGATTGATCAGAAACTGTTTCAAGGAATTTGTCGAGTTCCCTCTTGAAGACAACTAGGGTTCTGTAGGTAATCCCCTTTATGCACGAAGGGAGAGTGTTGAAGAGTCTAGTCCCTTTACACTTACTGAGTTCCGTCTCAGTGTACTCATTGTTCCTCTGCTTGTCACTGGGTATATCCTGCACCTTTTACCAAGCCTTTCGTTATCTCATGTAGTGATTTTGGCGTGCAGGTTTGCAACCAATCCTTCCAGTAATTTCCAGGTGTAGTTTACGATGTATCTTCGATTACTACGTTGTTAGTACAGTTCAAGGGACTTCAAGGATAAACACGCACTCAGTCTTAGAATATATCAGCGTACAAGACCATACAATTAACGCCACAAATATAATGTACCCAAGGTTGATCTAATTTTACAAATGTATTCGGGATTTCTTGAAATCAGAAATTGGTTATTAGTAAAAGCAGTGGTAACTACTGCATATATAAAGATATTGTATGTGTATATGTAGTGATACCTGTATAATGAAACATCAAAGGAGGGAGTTTTAATCTCCAATGATGTGTTAACTATTAGGTTGAAATGTACTGTTCTTATCGTCGTCAGTTCACTCTCCAGATGAGTCGCACTGCTTAACAAACTCCTCTCCGAACATAATGCAAACGAACTACCCATTCGCTAATCGGGGAACGAAATGAATACTTTATTCATCAAAAAAATACCTTCGATATTATTTTCACACTGGCGTCCAACAGCAATGGAAGTCTGCAATACTACAGCGTGACTGTGGCCAGAAGAATGGTATGGGGGGCGCTGTGTACATAGCAATTAGAGATACCTGAAATATCTTCAGTGATGTGTGTGTGTGTGTGTGTGTGTGTGTGTGTACTCACCTAACTGTACTCACCAAATTGTGTGTGTGTGTGTGTGTGTGTACATTGGGGGGGGGAAGGGGGTTGACCACGTCAGTGACGCTGTGTAGTTCTATATCACATGCTTAGCCTTCTGGCTAAGCATGTGATATAGAACTACATATATATATATATATATATATATATATATATATATATATATATATATATATATATATATATATATATATATATATATATATATATCGTGCCGAATATGTAAAACTGGTCAATTAGCAAGAACTCATTTAAAATTAAGTCCTTTCTAAAATTTTCTCTTATACGTTTAAAGATATATATTTTTAATTAATATTAATGTAAACATTTTTAATTTTGCTCCAAAAGAATCTTAGAAAACTTACCTAACCTTATTATAAGAAGAACAATTTATTTTAGCATAATCCAACTAAGTATATTTTAGATTTGTTTACAATAATTTAATACTAAACAACCGCAGTGAAATATATTTTTTTCGTTAGGTTCAGAATGATTTTGGTGAAATTATTGCATACACAAATTTTCACTTGTCCTATATGGCAAGATGAACGTTGCTATTTAAGCCAAGATCGCAAATTCTGCCTATTCGGCACGATATATATATATATGTATATATATATATATATATATATATATATATATATATATATATATATATATATATATATATATATATATATATATATATATATATATATATATATATATATATATATATATACATACATACATACATACACAGATACATTCGAACCCGCAATCTAGTGGTCTAGGAATACCAAGTTAATGAGCTTACCATCTGGGCTCCTTTCATAAGGATTATTCAACCGGATTTCTTGTGAAAGCTTATTATGGTTCCATCTGCAACCCTACCAAGAGTTTCTATGGAGATCCCTCAACTTGACCAGCAGCCAATGTTCAACTCTAGCTCTTGTACCTACTATATTTCGAGTTTTAGATCTTTTCTTCAGGTCCAACGAAAAAAAAATTTTCCCTTAGAAATGAGCAGATTTTACAAGATTCTTAGTGTGACGCAACGTCGAAAAAGTGCTATAAATTTAGCCAATTTCATGTTCAAATTGAAGCGAGGCACACAATGGGTAAGCCTCTGTACGTGTATACCAGAATGTGAATGGACTCGCCTGGGGGAAATAATGAGAAAATGCAAAGAACTTATTGTGAACATGTGTGAGGGCAGTGGGGGCCAAAACCTGCTTGGAATATTTTTGGTTGTGGTCACACGTGCAGGTGGTGGGTGGGTAGCCTCACACCCCCGTACGCTGAAGAAGACTTTATTGGGATTAGTAATCCCGGAGGGTTAACACGCAGTATAACCCAAGAAAGCCAAGCAGTGTGACTTGGTTCAGTTGGGATTCTTCTTGAGTCCTGCCCAGGATTCGACCCTTTACCGGGCAACAGTTATTAAGAGGCTTCTCCATACGTTCCGCCTCACCTAAGCTCAAACCGGGCATTTTCGGTTGTGAGCTGAAAACTGCCGCTGCACTACATGGTATCCATAACCACGACTCTATCTCTTCCATACCCAAAACATGCTACTCACCACCTTGCTATAAATTTGTATATAAAAGTATTTTGTAAAAACCTCACTCCTGGTTCCTCATAGCTTTCATTGACCTTCATGGCTCATGCTGACCCTCCTTGAGTCATCTAGGTGTGCATGCTTATTAGTTCCATTCCCTAGGTTTCAGTGACCTACATTGACTCCTGAGCCACTATAGTTGTCTGTGGCTCATCACCCTCGCTGGCTCACCTGGCTGGCCGTGGCTCGCTATTCCTGTCTTGCTGGTGTCCAGTGCAGGGGGCTGGCAGCAGGGACCTCCACAACTATTCCTGCTGGCTCTCCCCGCTGCTCTCACACTTAGCTCGCTATTTACATATTTCAGAAACTTAGGACGATCGTAAGTACAGCGATCCTTATGTAACTCTTGTATAAATTAGGGTATACACAAACTGCGGTTCTCTTAAAGTATGCTATGTGAACAGTTAGGATTTAGAGTGTACGGCTTGAGTGTGTAAAACATACAGAAGCATCTCAAAGTGTCATATATATATATATATATATATATATATATATATATATATATATATATATATATATATATATATATATATATATATATATATATATATATATATATATATATATATATATATATATATATATATCTCAAAGTGTCATATATATATATATATATATAAATATATATATATATATATATATATATATATATATATATATATATATATATATATATATATATATATACATATATATATATATATATATATATATATATATATATATATATATATATATATATATATATATATATATATATGACACTTTGAGATGCTTCTGTATGTTTTACACACTCAAGCCGTACACTCTAAATCCTAACTGTTCACATAGCATACTTTAAGAGAACCGCAGTTTGTGTATACCCTAATTTATACAAGAGTTACATGGTAAGACCAAGAGCTAAAGGCCTGAGCTTGCTACCACCTGCAGCTCACAAGACTGCCATCCCCACGAGCCCCTTTGGGGCGGGGCAGATGGCAGACCAGAGGCCTAGCTTCTCCCTACGAGCCCCATGAGGGCGGGGAATGTGGCTAGGCCTGGGGACAGTTGGTCCCAAAGATGAGGGGGTACTTGTACCTCCTCCCATGGGAGACTTAAGTCTCGAGACACTCCCCAGATAGGGAGCCAAGGCCGGGTCACCACTACTTGGAAAAGACCCGGGCCGGGAGAATACCGGCGAATAAAAAAAAAAAAAACAAGAGCTACCCATTGTTTCCTTTTCATATTCCATCGAACACTTGGGTTAATTTTATACATAATACATGCATAATGAAATCTGTGTCTACGTTGGGAGACTAATGTCTAAAGTCATTCTAATGTATCTCAGGGTCCAGGAACAGTGTTGTGTTTCAGTATGTACACACTATCGCATATTCAAGTTTGTAAGGATTTTTTTTTTCTGCCGCTGTCGTAGTTAGTTTATGATGACGGAGAAGACATTCAAGAGACACCTGGGTATCTTCATTAAGAGATGTTTCGCCTGTGCACCAAGCTTTTTTTTTTTTAGCTAAATACAGAGGCGTGAGGACCGAGACTTTGATAGTGGAGTCAGTGGAAGTGGAGAGATGCATGTGATCACGGTAGCAGCCTGGTAGGGGGCAGCCTCGGAGGTGGCAGTCTGGCAAGTGGTAGTCTCGGAGGTGGCAGTCTGGCAAGTGGCAGTCTCGGAGGTGGCAGTCTGGCAAGTGGCAGCCTCGGTGGTGGCAGTCTGGCAAGTGGCAGCCTCGGTGGTGGCAGTCTGGCAAGTGGCAGCCTCAGAGGTGGCAGTCTGGCAAGTGGCAGCCTCGGAGGTGGCAGTCTGGCAAGTGGCAGCCTCGGTGGTGGCAGTCTGGCAAGTGGCAGCCTCGGAGGTGGCAGTCTGGCAAGTGGCAGCCTCGATGGTGGCAGTCTGGCAAGTGGCAGCCTCGGAGGTGGCAGTCTGGCAAGTGGCAGCCTCGGTGGTGGCAGCCTGGCAAGTGGCAGCCTCGGAGGTGGCAGTCTGGCAAGTGGCAGCCTCGATGGTGGCAGTCTGGCAAGTGGCAGCCTCGGAGGTGGCAGTCTGGCAAGTGGCAGCCTCGGTGGTGGCAGCCTGGCAAGTGGCAGCCTCGGAGGTGGCAGTCTGGCAAGTGGCAGCCTCGGTGGTGGCAGTCTGGCAAGTGGCAGCCTCGGTGGTGGCAGTCTGGCAAGTGGCAGCCTCAGAGGTGGCAGTCTGGCAAGTGGCAGCCTCGGAGGTGGCAGTCTGGCAAGTGGCAGCCTCGGAGGTGGCAGTCTGACAAGTGGCAGCCTTGGAGGTGGCAGTCTGGCAAGTGGCAGTCTCGGAGGTGGCAGTCTGGCAAGTGGCAGCCTCGGGGGTGGCAGTCTGGCAAGTGGCAGCCTCGGTGGTGGCAGTCTGGCAAGTGGCAGCCTCGGAGGTGGCAATCTGGCAAGTGGCAGCCTCGGAGGTGGTAGTCTGGCAAGTGGCAGTCTCGGAGGTGGCAGTCTGGCAAGTGGCAGCCTCGGAGGTGGCAGCCTCGGAGGTGGCAATCTGGCAAGTAGCAGCCTCGAAGGTGGCAGCCTGACAGGTGGCAGTCTCGGAGGTGGCAGCTTGGGAGGTAAATAGCATCAGGTGTGTAACACCTAAGTCTATGAGACAAACAAGTTAGTCCGTGTAAGCCCAGATTGCAGCCTCAATTTCTCCATGTTTTTCGGGGGTAACAAAAATAAAGTATTTTGATTGTAAACTCAAATCATGAACTACGATTTCCACCCAATTTTTTCGAGATACATAACAAAAGAAACAAACACTAATGACACATAACACACTGTACAAATCTAAAGTGAAAGCTCTACAAACCTAGTGTACAGAATTATAATAATAATAATAATAATAATAATAATAATAATGATGATAATAATTATTATATATTATTATTATTATTATTATTATTATTATTATTATTATTATTATTATTATTATTATTATTATTATTATTATTATTATTATTATTATTATTGCAAACTTGAGAAATAAGAGACACATATATTAGGTGTTGGAGAGGAAATAAACTTCCTGGTGACGGGAGGTGTCTACCAATTTTTTTTTGTTATTTAAAACAATGCAAATACAAGGTGGTATAAATACACAGAACAGATTAATACACAAGAATCCAAAATGACCCTAAACACGTAATATCCACACCATACATTACAGTGATATTACACTCTCACACACACCATACGTCTACCAAATTTAAGTGTTCCGTTGCATTCTCTCCTAAGTCATCCTATCCACCTATGTCATTCTATCATAAGCCACAACATTAGTTTTGTATTATATGAACCTTAACCGATTTCTATGCATACGTTATTTTAGTTAGTTATACATTATATATATTTTATTTTTTTATTATCACACTGGCCGATTCCCACCAAGGCAGGGTGGCCCGAAAAAGAAAAACTTTCACCATCATTCACTCCATCACTGTCTTGCCAGAAGGGTGCTTTACACTACAGTTTTTAAACTGCAACATTAACACCCCTCCTTCAGAGTGCAGGCACTGTACTTCCCATCTCCAGGACTCAAGTCCGGCCTGCCGGTTTCCCTGAACCCCTTCATAAATGTTACTTTGCTCACACTCCAACAGCACGTCAAGTATTAAAAACCATTTGTCTCCATTCACTCCTACCAAACACGCTCACGCATGCCTGCTGGAAGTCCAAGCCCCTCGCACACAAAACCTCCTTTACCCCCTCCCTCCAACCTTTCCTAGGCCGACCCCTACCCTGCCTTCCTTCCACTACAGACTGATACACTCTTGAAGTTATTCTGTTTCGCTCCATTCTCTCTACATGTCCGAACCACCTCAACAACCCTTCCTCAGCCCTCTGGACAACAGTTTTGGTAATCCCGCACCTCCTCCTAACTTCCAAACTACGAATTCTCTGCATTATATTCACACCACACATTGCCCTCAGACATGACATCACTGCCTCCAGCCTTCTCCTCGCTGCAACATTCATCACCCATGCTTCACACCCATATAAGAGCGTTGGTAAAACTATACTCTCATACATTCCCCTCTTTGCCTCCAAGGACAAAGTTCTTTGTCTCCACAGACTCCTAAGTGCACCACTCACCCTTTTCCCCTCATCAATTCTATGATTCACCTCATCTTTCATAGACCCATCCGCTGACACGTCCACTCCCAAATATCTGAATACATTCACCTCCTCCATACTCTCTCCCTCCAATCTGATATCCAATCTTTCATCACCTAATCTTTTTGTTATCCTCATAACCTTACTCTTTCCTGTATTCACTTTCAATTTTCTTCTTTTGCATACCCTACCAAATTCATCCACCAAACATACATATATATATATATATATATATATATATATATATATATATATATATATATATATATATATCTATATATATATATATATATATCGTGCCAAATAGGTAAAACTTGCGATTTTGGATTAAATAGCAACGGTCTTTTTGCCGTATAAGGGAAGCAAAAATTTATGTGTGAAATAATTTCGCAAAAATCATTCTGAACCTAATGAAAAATTATATTTCATTGTGTTTGGTTATTAAATTCTTGTAAACTTATCAAAAAAATATTTAGCTGGATTAGGCTAAATTAAACTGCGCTTGTTATAATAAGGTTAGATAAATTTTCTAAGGTTCTTTTGGTACAAAATTATTGGATGGCGCTAATATTATCGTGTTTTTTTTTGTTTTTGTTTATTTTACTTCGTGCCGCCTGGTGTTTTATTTATTGTGCACCTGTGTAAGTCATCCTGTGAGTGCAAAAGAACAGAAATTACAGAGGTCACAAAGGGGTTTTGTCAGATCCTTGAACACAGTTACATCCTTGAAGATTGTTCATTTATTTTATATATTACACTTTATTCACACATCTAATTTACGCAATACAACATGTAAATATAATCTCACTAGGTTACAGTCTCATTATATAACAGTTCACTCATCTAATCGATGTAAAATATCCAAACAATCTCAGGATTACAGATATGAGGCGATATATGTACCTTTTCCAGCAGGGGCAGGAGGGAGGGTTGTTCGGACTTATATCTAAATGTTTGAATGTTTGGACACTAAGCTACGATGTTCTAGGCTAGTGTGTAACTGTTTCTATCCATATATTTTACATTTCGTCACTGGCGTCTTTATGTGAATTGTATTTCCAGAGGTACCCATAGCCTCAGTTGCTACTTCCTTTCTAACAATAATTTCTAAACTTCTGCTTTAGAAAACTAAAATTATATTTCGATATTGTTTCTTTAATGCTCAAGTTTAAAGTCATCGAGTTTAGTACGCTCCATAAAATTTTAACTCTAATCCCCTTTTTCAATAATTTGTGAATATCTGTGTCTGGCTTCATGCACAAACTTGTTACATTCAGATCTCAGGATATTAAAAAGCAGTAACGAGAATAGGGATTCAGAAACCAACTGTGTAATAGTAACTTCGACAAGCTTTAATTAAAAGTAATAAATATGGCGGAGAGTTCAGACGGCAGGGTGGAAGCTTGACTGTTACATTAGCATCAGGTTGGTTTATGATAATGTACTTACCACACTCCCGCCGTCAAGGTCACCTGCTACCTGTTACCTGTAGTCGCTTCCTAAGGCCTCTTGGTTGCTGACCTGATCAATCAAGTTGTTAGTCTTCTTACCTGGAGTATCCCTGGAGGGTATTCCTGGGATCAACGCCCCCACGGCCCGGTCTACTACCAGGCCTCCCCGTGGATCATGGCTTGATAAACCAGGCTGTTATTGCTGGCCGCACATAATCCAACACACGAACCACAACCAGACTGATTCAGCACCGTTAGTTAAGACACATGTGCAACATCTGGGTATCTTTATTGTAGACGTTTCGCCATCCAGTGGCTTTATCAATACAAATTCTAGGACATAACTTGAAGACAGTAGAACTATATACAGAAGATACCCAGATGTTGCACATGTGTCTTAATTTCATCTTGTCGGTATTATATACCATTCTTACACAGCACAGTTAGTGCACCGCAACCCGGATAATCGGGAGCTAATTTGTGAAATCTGTCGAGTTCCCTTTTGTAGATAGCCAGGGGGGATCTATTGGTAATCCACCTTATGCATGAATGGAGGGTGTTGAAGAGTCATGGTGCCTTCACACTTACTGTTATCATCGCTCCCCTGCTTTTTCACCCAAAATATATTGCATCATCTGCCATGCCTCTTGTTTTCATATGTAGTGATTTCGGTGTGCAGGTTTAAGACTAAACCCTCCAGAATCTTCCATGTGTAAATTTCAGTGCATTTTTCTCGCTAAGTTAAATGAGTCATCAGCGCAGATAATCTCTGTGGCATTATTATTTATGTACAGATTGTATATATATTTCAAAACAATGAATTTAGAAGTCTGGCGAAGAAGATTGTGCATGATTAGTATCTTAGAACGGTAGATGGGCATGGTGATTTCAAAAGCAGTTATCTGCTAGTGGCGGGAAATGCTGTTGTTTCTTAACATGATACAATTCAAATAATCAAAAAAATGTGCTTAGCTGTTAATTGAATTGGAATGATCCAGAATGGTTTGCAGATTATCTGTTAGTGACATAACCAAGGATACAGTGTAACAGTAGGTCAGCAATGTCACGTCAAGTATTTGAGCTGGTATGTGCTTACAGTACTGTTGTATGTTCAAGCACATGTTGGTTGGCGCTCCACAATAAATTTTAGCCATGTATACTGTACACTAACCAAATAAGTTAATATAAAGTAAATTTTTGTATTCCCCAATAAATAGGCAAACAAGCACATATTGCTCAACTTGTAATGCAGAAGCACAATTATTAATTCTTATATCTAATTCAACACAACAAACGAGAATTTTTACGAGTGTTGATGGCCCTAGAGAGCGTGATGTGGGAGTCCAACCATAACAAACTGTCAAGACACCATTTGCCATCACCATAAATAAACAACTTCCTTGTTATTCAATATTAGTTTATTTTCTTACGAGTGTTCTTTTTTGAGCTGTTGCTCCTTTAAATGTTTGTTTAAAGTTACTATGAATAATCAAAGGCGGAGATGCAGCCAAGCTGCAAGCGCCCCACACGTATACAGGTGCTAGAATATCACTGCGAAAATGTTTAGATAATTGAGGTATTCAAATGAACGCAAGACGTTTGATAAATATCCAAGTGAAATCTCGGCTATTTAACAACATGTTAAGAATGATAACCATAGCATTCATTGAAAAGCTGCAACCAATATATGCATATTTGTAGATTTTGCTCTAAGCGGGCGAGTGCACTGCAAAGCAGTGCCACTCATCCTGTGAACATGTATGATCACAATACATTTCAGTACAAATAGTTGACATGTAACCGGAGATAGCAGCTCCATGTGTTGCTGTTTCAAAATTAAGAAATTTTCTTTACAATAACCATTTGTTAACGTAACAAATTCTGCATACTTTTTGCAAAAGCTACCAGTCTTAGTTACAACGTAGCTTAGGGTGTACATACATATTTGTGGTATTAATTCTATAGTTCATTATTCATCTACGTTGTCAGTGGTGTAAGTGAATGAACGCGTCATCTTGTAACGAAGAATTGTGTCAGGTTTTTTTCCCAACGACCTGGTCACAGACCGGGCCGCGGGGGCGTTGACCCCCGGAACTCTCTCCAGGTAAACTCCAGGTAAACGAAAAAAGTAAAAACAGCGGAAATATGCTTATTATGTGCGGTATGTGGACGAGTTGCTCGTGTGGTACGCTTTCAAAGGATCACTCTAAATTCATATCAAAGGTCTCTTCTGCTCTCTCCATGTTCCACACCACGGGTGCATGGCTCTAGGCATGGTTAACCATTCTTTCCCTGGTTGTGACCCACAACAGTCCATAATACCTAGGTGAATAGGGAAAGCAGATTTTAGGAGACTTGCACATCAGTCTCGTCTTAACTGAGAATCGAGCCCTGATCCTTTTCGTTTTCCACGGAAGACTCTGACCATTGAGCTATAAGTCCCTTGAAGCAGTATGACCCTTACAGGGCATGGGAGCCCACACATGAACTGCTGATTGACAAGAAGCTTCAACAAGACATCACTGATAGTGCAGTGACAAGAGTCACGCACATTACAACTCTTGCAGTAATAAAGTTGGTAGAATTACCGACAATATGTAAAGTAAAAGGACACAAGTGCAACTAATGTGACATTTATTGTGGCAACGTTTCGCTCTCCAGGAGCTTTATCAAGCCATTACAAACAATACGTATGTATGTATGTATGATGTTCGCCAAGACCATAGTCCTGGCGAACATTATACATACATAGTGAACATCGAAATGTTACCTCACTAGTATTGCACCTCACTCTGAGCCTTTATATACCCTCTGTGTCCATGTATTGTTTGTAATGGCTTGATAAAGCTCCTGGAGAGCGAAACGTTGCCACAATAAATGTCACATTAGTTGCACTTGTGTCCTTTTACTTTACAACTCTTGCAGTCATCGGGAGGAGCAGAAACCTCTAAGCAAACTGCAGGTATCCTGAAGAAGCAACGGCTTACAGAACATAAACTGCTCTTACAGGACATCCATGATCTATTATGGCATATTACAAGAACTATCCTATCTGCTCTATACAGCACATCGATTCCATTTTGTATTTGATAATAAGGGGAAACTTTTTTTTTTTTTAGGAAAACTAACATGAAGGTGGTGGCAGTGCAGTGTGGCTGGCGTGTGAATAAGAATGTTGGAGGGGTTTACGAGGGAGTGGCGACGATGCTGCGAGGGTCGTTTGGGCATGTGTGGCGAGCCTGGGAAGAGTTGTGTGCCTGGGCAGGTGCCAGGGGCGAGGCAGGGTGCCACTTGGTCACCCCAGGTGCTGCCAGTGTGTCACCACAGCTCTTACCATCTCCACCAACAATAACTGTTGTAGCAACACCAAGCCACGCCCGAGAGGCTCAGTCCTCCTTCAGGTCCGCCAGTTCACTTCCTTCAGGATATCCGTGAGCAGAGCCACTGGCAGCAGTTGGTTGGCCACGTTACCAAGAACAACAGTTAGGATTTAGAGAGTGTACGGCTTGAGTGTCTTGGGAAAATGGTGATGGAGGTGTCATCCGTCGACTTCGAAGTGTTCGGCAAAGTCCAGGGTGAGTAAAGATCGCCTTTATCAACCTTCTTTAGTCTTTAAGAGTAAAAAAAAAAATCTTTTTTTTTTTAGATACCGTGTCTCCTCTCCATTCACGTATCATTTTCTCTGTGAAGACCACTCATAACTTACACTTACTGTTGTTAAGTCGCATCCAGGAAAGGACCTGAAAGAAATGGAAATCAACCACACTGCTTGGCTTCGTGTTCTCTTGTGTTATTAACCTTCCTCAATTACTAATCTGAATAAAGTCTTTTACTTCTCCATTCTGTGATCTACCCCTCTCCACCTGAAGTAGCCAGCAGATGGTGAAAGGTATTTGTGTGCCTAAAGGTGTTAATTAATTAATTAATTAATTAATAATAATAATAATAATAATAATAATAATAATAATAATAATAATAATAATAATAATAATAATAATAATAATAATAATTAATAATAAATCACTCGTGTTTTTCCCTCCCCACCTGTAGGTTGCCTGCATGTTTTCTCTTGCAAGAGAAACCGTGTATTACTGTCACAAACATCACTCCCCTCTTGTAAGAGAAGTATACGCATTCCCATGGGCGTATAACGCCACTCTTCATGACTCAGCTGTGTCAGTCGTCACGTGAGGTCACAGACCCTGAGCTGCTTTGGGGATTAGCGTGGACGGTTACAAAGCATGGCTTGCTTCTGCAGTGTTTTAAAAACTGAGTTTGGAGAGTTGAAGGAGGAGGTCTTGCTTCTCCAGGAGGAGATTAGGAGGCTGAAGGTCCACCTCAATGGGCCTGGGAGAGAGTGTGAGGTGGTTGGAGATGTGGGGAATGAGGCTTCTAGCAGTGAGGTGCAGTCTGTCTCTCACTGTGAGGAGGCTGTAGGTGGGGAGGTAGCAACGGGTACCAGCAGTGAGGTGCAGCCCAGCACCTGCTACAAGTGGCGAGTTGTTCACAGTAATGGGAGGCGCATCAGAGTAAGGAAAGTTAAGAGTGAAGATCTGAAGGTAGGAAATCGCTTCTCTGTTCTCCAGGATGAATGTACTTCAGTGGCCAGTGAAGGTAAGGGTACTACTGCCCCTGCTAATGAAGGTAAGCGCATTCTTGTGGTTGGTGACTCTCAGGTAAGATATGTTGACCGTGCTTTTTGTAATAGGAATAAGAAGATGAGAGATAGAGTGTGCTTCCCTGGAGCTGGTGTTGGGGACATTGTCAACAGACTGGATAATATCATGTCAGGTAATGGGAACAAGCCCATTATCTGTCTCAGTGCTGGTGGAAATGATATTGGGAAGGGTAGGAGAGAAGAGCTGCTAGATAAGTACAGGTCAGCTATAGATTTCATTAAGTCTAAGGGAGGGATCCCAATCATATGTAGCATCTTGCCTAGAAGGGGAGTAGGAAATGAATGGTTGTCTAGGGCAATTGGTGTAAATTGCTGGCTAGACAGATACTGCAAGGAACTTGCAATCCCATTCATTGACAACTGGAACAACTTTTATGGCAAACATGATATGTATGCAAGGGATGGGGTTCATCTCTCTGGGGCAGGGGTGGTAGCACTTGCAGACTCGATTGAGAAGGCCATTGGTGAAATGCCTATGATTTTAAACTGATGGAAGATAGAGGTATGGGTGTGTGTGGGAAACAAGCAGGTTGCAACACTAGGGTTGGAAACAGTAAATGTATAAAAGGCATTCAGCATGAAGTTATAAATAAAGACAATAGAACAGGTCAGAAAACAAAGGGGGACAGCAGAGGGCAGCAAGGGACTAGCTCCCTTAAGGTTTACTATACTAATAGCAGGAGTGTTAGAAATAAGATAGATGAGCTAAGATTAATTGCAAGTGCAGGAAACATAGATATTATTGCTATAACAGAGACCTGGCTCAATCTGAAAGATAGAGAGATGCCATCTGAATGTCACATACAAGGCTATAAATTATTCCACACTGACAGGGTCAACAGGAAAGGTGGTGGAGTAGCGATGTATGTCAGAGACAATTTAAATTGTTGTGTTAGACAAGATATTAAATTAGAAGCGTCAGCCACTGAATCTGTTTGGTTACAGCTTCTCGAGGGCCGAGAAAAACTAATTTTGGGTGTGATTTACAGGGCCCCAAATCTTGATAGGGAGTGCAGTAAACTTCTATGGGACGAAATTCGTAAGGCATCTACATACGAAAATGTTGTGCTAATGGGAGATTTCAACTATAGACAGATTGACTGGAGCAATTTGACAGGAAATTTAGAGTCGGGTGACTTTCTTGATACGATCCAGGATTGTTTTTTAAAACAGTTTGTGACAGAGCCAACTAGGGGAAATAACCTCCTTGACTTGGTTCTTGCCAGTAGGGAAACACTAATTAATAATCTTGAGGTTAATGATGAGCTTGGGGAGAGTGATCACAAATCACTCAGTTTTAACATATCATGGAATTCCCCTAATAATGGCAATCAAGTCTCCGTCCCTGACTTTCGCTTGGCTGATTTCATAGGACTGAAAAATTACTTAGGTGGGCTGAACTGGAATGACCTGACTAGGGGTCAGGTAGGTGGTGATGGTTGCCGATATGATGCTTTCCAGGGCATAGTTCTAGCTGCTCAGTCAAATTATGTTCCAAATAGGGAAATCAGATCAAACAAAAATGATCCTAAATGGATGAACAATAGATTAAAATATCTGATTGGTCAAAAGAGAGGCATATATAGGCAAATCAAAAGAGGAGAGGGGCAATTAAGAAATCGATATATTCAGTTAAAGAGAGAAATAAAAAAGGGAATTAGAAAAGCAAAAAGAGATTATGAGGTTAAAGTTGCAAGAGAATCGAAGACTAACCCAAAAGGATTCTTTCAGGTATACAGAAGTAAGATCAGGGACAAGATAGGCCCACTCAAAAGTTCCTCGGGTCAGCTCACTGACAGTGATAAGGAAATGTGTAGAATTTTTAACACATACTTCCTCTCAGTTTTTACACAGGAGGATACCAGTGATATTCCAGTAATGATAAATTATGTAGAACAGGACGATAATAAACTGTGCACTATTAGGGTCACAAGTGACATGGTCCTTAGGCAAATAGATAAATTAAAACCTAACAAATCCCCAGGCCCTGATGAACTGTATGCAAGGGTTCTAAAGGAATGTAAAGAGGAGCTTAGCACACCTTTGGCTAATCTTTTCAACATATCACTACAAACTGGCATGGTGCCAGATAAGTGGAAAATGGCAAATGTGATACCTATTTTCAAAACAGGTGACAGGTCCTTAGCTTCGAACTATAGACCAATAAGCCTAACCTCCATAGTGGGAAAATTTATGGAATCAATAATTGCCGAGGCAGTTCGTAGCCACCTTGAAAAGCATAAATTAATCAACGAATCTCAGCATGGTTTTACAAAGGGACGTTCCTGCCTTACGAATTTATTAACTTTTTTCACTAAGGTATTTGAGGAGGTAGATCATGGTAACGAATATGATATTGTGTATATGGACTTCAGTAAGGCTTTTGACAGGGTCCCACATCAGAGACTATTGAGGAAAATTAAAGCACATGGAATAGGAGGAGAAATTTTTTCCTGGATAGAGGCATGGTTGACAAATAGGCAGCAGAGAGTTTGCATAAATGGGGAGAAATCAGAGTGGGGAAGCGTCACGAGCGGTGTTCCACAGGGGTCAGTGTTGGGCCCCCTGCTGTTCACAATCTACATAAACGACATAGATGAGGGCATAAAGAGCGACATCGGCAAGTTTGCCGATGACACCAAAATAGGCCGTCGAATTCATTCTGACGAGGACATTCGAGCACTCCAGGAAGATTTGAATAGACTGATGCAGTGGTCGGAGAAGTGGCAGATGCAGTTTAATATAGACAAATGCAAAGTTCTAAATGTTGGACAGGACAATAACCATGCCACATATAAACTAAATAATGTAGATCTTAATATTACGGATTGCGAAAAAGATTTAGGAGTTCTGGTTAGCAGTAATCTGAAACCAAGACAACAGTGCATAAGTGTTCGCAATAAAGCTAATAGAATCCTTGGCTTCATATCAAGAAGCATAAATAATAGGAGTCCTCAGGTTGTTCTTCAACTCTATACATCCTTGGTTAGGCCTCATTTAGATTATGCTGCACAGTTTTGGTCACCGTATTACAGAATGGATATAAATTCTCTGGAAAATGTACAAAGGAGGATGACAAAGATGATCCCATGTATCAGAAACCTTCCCTATGAGGATAGACTAAGGGCCCTGAAACTGCACTCTCTAGAAAGACGTAGAATTAGGGGGGATATGATTGAGGTTTATAAGTGGAAGACAGGAATAAATAAAGGGGATGTAAATAGTGTGCTGATAATATCTAGCCTAGACAGGACTCGCAGCAATGGTTTTAAGTTGGAAAAATTCAGATTCAGGAGGGATATAGGAAAGTACTGGTTTGGTAATAGAGTTGTGGATGAGTGGAACAAACTCCCAAGTACCGTTATAGAGGCCAGAACGTTGTGTAGCTTTAAAAATAGGTTGGATAAATACATGAGTAGATGTGGGTGGGTGTGAGTTAGACCTGATAGCTTGTGCTAACGGGTCGGTTGCCGTGTTCCTCCCTTGAGTCAATGTGACCTGACCTGACTAGGTTGGGTGCATTGGCTTAAGCCGGTAGGGACTTGGACCTGCCTCGCATGGGCCAGTAGGCCTTCTGCAGTGTTCCTTCGTTCTTATGTTCTTATGTTCTTATATCACCAGGACTCTCTCCATCACCCCCTCCATCCCACACTCCACGGCCCAACATTTCACCCTTACGACGTATTCAAATTCTTTCACTTTGTCCACAAGCTCTACGTAGCAACAAACTTTCACTCCCCTACACTAGCATTAACCACACGTTATATCCACAGACATACCATGTTCCATAAGTGGCTCATAGCTTACGGGTAGTGCATTCGACTAACAGCCGAAGGACTCAGGTTTGATCCTGGGACGGATAAAGGGGCGGAGTGCAAATTTTTTAGAGATCCTAAAATTGAAGTCGAAAAATAATGGAAATTTTTGGTTTTCTTACCAAAAAATAGTGCAAAATCCTGGCAACATTTTGATGCAATCAGCTTGTTTCTATCATATTTCAAAGTATGTTTTTTCAAAAATGTAATTTTTATGTTTCTGCTGTCATCAAGAGGACATGTTGGCAATTAGTATTTTTATTGTTTTTTTTACTCAAAAAATTACCATTGTTATGATTGTTTCATTCTAAATACTCAACATGGCAAGTTCTGTGAGGACTAAAGTGAAGATCACAGAGTTGTTGCTGCTCAGTTGCCTCTGGGTTATCAACAATGATAGTGGTTTGTTGCTGCTCAGTTGTCTCTGGGTTATCAACAATGATAGTGGTTTGTTACTGCTCAGTTGTCTCTGGGTTATCAACAATTATAGGGGTTTGTTACTGCTCAGTTGCCTCTGGGTTATCAACAATGATAGGGGTTTGTTACTGCTCAGTTGTCTCTGGGTTATCAACAATGATAGTGGTTTGTTACTGCTCAGTTGCCTCTGGGTTATCAACAATGATAGGGGTTTGTTACTGCTCAGTTGTCTCTAGGTTATCAACAATGATAGGGGTTTGTTGCTGCTCAGTTGTCTATGGGTTATCAACAATGATAGTGGTTTGTTACTGCTCAGTTGCCTCTGGGTTATCAACAATGATAGTGGTTTGTTACTGCTCAGTTGCCTCTGGGTTATCAACAATGATAGTGGTTTGTTACTGCTCAGTTGTCTCTGGGTTATCAACAATGATAGTGGTTTGTTACTGCTCAGTTGCCTCTGGGTTATCAACAATGATAGTGGTTTGTTACTGCTCAGTTGCCTCTGGGTTATCAACAATGATAGTGGTTTGTTACTGCTCAGTTGTCTCTGGGTTATCAACAATGATAGGGGTTTGTTACTGCTCAGTTGCCTCTGGGTTATCAACAATGATAGGGGTTTGTTACTGCTCAGTTGTCTCTGGGTTATCAACAATGATAGGGGTTTGTTACTGCTCAGTTGTCTCTGGGTTATCAACAATGATAGGGGTTTGTTACTGCTCAGTTGTCTCTGGGTTATCAACAATGATAGGGGTTTGTTACTGCTCAGTTGTCTCTGGGTTATCAACAATGATAGGGGTTTGTTACTGCTCAGTTGTCTCTGGGTTATCAACAATGATAGGGGTTTGTTACTGCTCAGTTGTCTCTGGGTTATCAACAATGATAGGGGTTTGTTACTGCTCAGTTGCCTCTGGGTTATCAACAATGATAGGGGTTTGTTACTGCTCAGTTGCCTCTGGGTTATCAACAATGATAGGGGTTTGTTACTGCTCAGTTGTCTCTGGGTTATCAACAATGATAGGGGTTTGTTACTGCTCAGTTGCCTCTGGGTTATCAACAATGATAGGGGTTTGTTACTGCTCAGTTGCCTCTGGGTTATCAACAATGATAGTGGTTTGTTACTGCTCAGTTGTCTCTGGGTTATCAACAATGATAGGGGTTTGTTACTGCTCAGTTGCCTCTGGGTTATCAACAATGATAGGAGCTTGTTACTGCTCAGTTGCCTCTGGGTTATCAACAATGATAGGGGTTTGTTACTGCTCAGTTGCCTCTGGGTTATCAACAATGATAGGGGTTTGTTACTGCTCAGTTGTCTCTGGGTTATCAACAATGATAGGGGTTTGTTACTGCTCAGTTGCCTCTGGGTTATCAACAATGATAGGAGGTTGTTACTGCTCAGTTGCCTCTGGGTTATCAACAATGATAGTGGTTTGTTACTGCTCAGTTGTCTCTGGGTTATCAACAATGATAGTGGTTTGTTACTGCTCAGTTGCCTCTGGGTTATCAACAATGATAGGGGTTTGTTACTGCTCAGTTGTCTCTGGGTTATCAACAATGATAGGGGTTTGTTACTGCTCAGTTGCCTCTGGGTTATCAACAATGATAGTGGTTTGTTACTGCTCAGTTGTCTCTGGGTTATCAACAATGATAGGGGTTTGTTACTGCCCAGTTGTCTCTGGGTTATCAACAATGATAGGGGTTTGTTACTGCTCAGTTGTCTCTGGGTTATCAACAATGATAGGGGTTTGTTACTGCTCAGTTGTCTCTGGGTTATCAACAATGATAGGAGCTTGTTACTGCTCAGTTGCCTCTGGGTTATCAACAATGATAGGGGTTTGTTACTGCTCAGTTGTCTCTGGGTTATCAACAATGATAGGGGTTTGTTACTGCTCAGTTGCCTCTGGGTTATCAACAATGATAGGGGTTTGTTACTGCTCAGTTGTCTCTGGGTTATCAACAATGATAGGAGCTTGTTACTGCTCAGTTGTCTCTGGGTTATCAACAATGATAGGGGTTTGTTACTGCTCAGTTGCCTCTGGGTTATCAACAATGATAGGGGTTTGTTACTGCTCAGTTGCCTCTGGGTTATCAACAATGATAGGGGTTTGTTACTGCTCAGTTGTCTCTGGGTTATCAACAATGATAGGGGTTTGTTACTGCTCAGTTGTCTCTGGGTTATCAACAATGATAGGAGCTTGTTACTGCTCAGTTGCCTCTGGGTTATCAACAATGATAGGAGCTTGTTACTGCTCAGTTGCCTCTGGGTTATCAACAATGATAGGGGTTTGTTACTGCTCAGTTGTCTCTGGGTTATCAACAATGATAGGGGTTTGTTACTGCTCAGTTGTCTCTGGGTTATCAACAATGATAGGAGCTTATTACTGCTCAGTTGCCTCTGGGTTATCAACAATGATAGGGGTTTGTTACTGCTCAGTTGCCTCTGGGTTATCAACAATGATAGGAGCTTGTTACTGCTCAGTTGCCTCTGGGTTATCAACAATGATAGGAGCTTGTTACTGCTCAGTTGCCTCTGGGTTATCAACAATGATAGGGGTTTGTTACTGCTCAGTTGTCTCTGGGTTATCAACAATGATAGGAGCTTGTTACTGCTCAGTTGCCTCTGGGTTATCAACAATGATAGGAGCTTGTTACTGCTCAGTTGCCTCTGGGTTATCAACAATGATAGGGGTTTGTTACTGCTCAGTTGCCTCTGGGTTATCAACAATGATAGGAGCTTGTTACTGCTCAGTTGCCTCTGGGTTATCAACAGTGATAGGGGTTTGTTACTGCTCAGTTGCCTCTGGGTTATCAACAATGATAGGGGTTTGTTACTGCTCAGTTGCCTCTGGGTTATCAACAATGATAGGGGTTTGTTACTGCTCAGTTGCCTCTGGGTTATCAACAATGATAGGGGTTTGTTACTGCTCAGTTGCCTCTGGGTTATCAACAATGATAGGAGTTTGCAACACGCTCAAATTTGGTGTTTCATCTCCATAGAGTTTTATAGAAAAAAAATATGAATAACTCAGGAATAAGTTATTGACATTTGTTTTATTTTTTGCAAAGAGTAATAATAGGAGTGTCATGATTTTTTCACACAATATTGATGAATGATGGTTCTATTAATATTCAGAGATGTTTTGCAATATGCTTTCCCATTTTGTTTTCATTGACTCTCCATACCACCGGCGGGATTGAACCCGCGGTCAGAGAGTCTCAAAACTCCAGACCGTCGCGTTAGCCACTGGACCAGCTAGCCACGGTCTGGAGTTTTGAGACTCTCTGACCGCGGGTTCAATCCCGCCGGTGGTATGGTTTGTTTGCAATCGTGTCATTACGATTTCGTGAGTCTTACTGACTCTCATTCTCCGAAAAAACGCAAAAAAAAAAAACACAAATTTCAATTTTTTTTTATAATGGAATCTATTGACATTTCTCGCAAAAAAGTTTGAAATTTAGATAATCTAATTCTTTATCTTTCATCTGATGTTGACTAGAACATTGTACATCTTACCAATTTTGTAGGCCAGGGAGGGTTTCATGATAAATACAATTTTGCAATATCTTCCAATTTTGCAACAAGAAATCCATGCACAAAAGTGTGTAGGATGCAAACTCCTTTTTAATAACAGCATAAAGTTACATTTGAAAGTGGACCAAAAACAAAAATAACCCCCAAAAAATGTCCCTCCAATGCGTTAGGTATATTTCCTTAAATCTGTTGTTCCTATTTATCTCCCAGCAAGTAGGTACTTGTGGGTCGCATCCTAGAAATAGGATTAAAGGATCACAATGAAAATAAGTCAGACTGACCTGAGTTATCCTGGATTACTAACCCACATGTAATATTCATAACCTCACCATGTTCCCACAGTCTTTTGATTTTCATAGTTTTACATGCCCCGTTCTTAGCTGTGTCTGTTGTGTTTTAGTCGAGGTACACATAGACATATCCTACAGTTTGCTTGATGCCCAGTGATCCTGTCACGTCATAAATGAAACACAAACACCAGTTTGTCTGGGTGGCACCTGCACGCTCTAGAAATAAGTCACCTACCTTATTTCTTCATTATTAGTGATCTCTTGTTTCCTCTCATTGTTTTTGTAATCTTTCTTAATTCTCGTACCATCTGGTCTCCTGTGAGCAAAGCCATATGTCTGTTTTTTTTTTTTTTTTACCCCGCTCCCTTTCTCTCTCCATCACCGCTTCCTCAATCCTGTTCATTATCTTCAATTCAACTCTCGGTTTTCCCATTTGCTAAATTAATCTCTGGGCCTGCTGTATAGTCACATCTTTCTTTCTCCTGGTCCTTGTTACCTATAGTCTCTTCCGGAAGTCACGGCCCCCGAGGAGTAGTCCCAGACCAGGCCTCCTTATTGCTAGCCTGATCGATCAGGTTGTTGTTGCTTTCCGCCCTCAGTCCATCGTATACACCACTACCCAGCTGATCAGGAACTGATCTGAGGAATTTGTCTAGTTCCATCTTGAAGATAAGTAAGGGTTTGTTGGTAATACTCCTTACGCCAGCAGTAACAGCCTGGTTGATCAGACACTGGTCTACCGGGAGGCCTGGTCGTAGACCGGGCCGCGGGGGCGTTGATCCCCGGAATACCCTCCAGGTGGACATATGAAAAGAGGCGTCGAAGAGTTGCGGTTCTTTTTCACTTATTGGATTCTCTCTCAGTGTACTCATATGCATGCTCAGGTGTGACCTACCTGCTGGGGCCGCATATTCAATGATTGGTCTAACATATGTTGTATATAAAGTTCTATATAAAGTTCTGAAAGCTTCTTTATACAAGTTCCTGAATGTTATTCTGAGGTTTGCTAATCTTAAACATGCAGCTGACTTTACACTGCTCGTGTATTTCTGGCGATATACCAACTGTTATATTCACTTCCAGGTCCTCTTCGCTCTCTGATATTTAAATTTGTTCTTCGCCCATGCTGGTCTCTTTATTTGGTCCCTCGTGACCTGACTCCAGCAGCCACTTGTTAGACCACATCTGTATTTTGTTAAGGTCTCCCTGAAGTTTACTGATGTCCTCTCTTCTTATTCTTCTCATTAGTCTTACATCATCTGCAGTACTCACCTAATTGTGGTTGCAGGGGTCGAGACTCAGCTCTTGGCCCAGCCTCTTCACCGACCGCCACTAGGTCCTCTCTCCCCTTGCTCTATGAGCTTTATCATACCTCGTCTTAAAACTATGTATAGTTCCTGCCTCCACTACATCGCTTGCCAGACTATTCCACTTCCTAACTACTCTATGACTGAAGAAATACTTCCTAACATCCCTTTGACTCATCTGAGTCTTCAGCTTCCAATTGTTTCTGTGTCATATCTCTCTCAGTAGTAGTACCAGTTACCAGTAACCAGTTTTGTAGATGAATGGTTCAGAAAACCGACATGTTGATAAATTAGACACATGTGCAACTCTTGGGTATCTTTATTGAGGAAACGTTTCGCCACGCAGTGGCTTCATCAGTCCATACGTAGGAGAAACTTGAAGAACAGGAGGAGAATGAGGTAATCAGTCCTTCAACCTTGAGTCGATGTGTTGAGTCCATCAATCTTGAATAGAATACGGCATATGAGCGGAGAAGCAGCTTATAAGCCGTATGGCAGGAGAGGTGCAGCAGACTGATGAAGCCATTGTGTGGCGAAACGTTTCCTCAATAAAGATACCCAAGAGTTGCACATGTGTCTAATTTATCAACATGTCGGTTTTCTGAACCATTCATCTACAAACCTGTCAGACACTGCAACTTCTTGGGATCTTAATACTTGGGAATTCTTCGCCTGCCTAATTCTTCGGCACGACCTACTTCCACATTGAACAAATGTGACACTACCTATGACTGCTGCACCTCTCCTGCCATACGGCTTATAAGCTGCTTCTCCGCTCATATGCCGTATTCTATTCAAGATTGATGGACTCAACACATCGACTCAAGGTTGAGGGACTGATTACCTCATTCTCCTCCTGTTCTTCAAGTTTCTCCTACGTATGGACTGATGAAGCCACTGTGTGGCGAAACGTTTCCTCAATAAAGATACCCAAGAGTTGCACATGTGTCTAATTTATCACCAGTAACCAGTGTACCAGTAGATGACTCACTATCAACCGTCTCTGCGTGAATCACTGACTGTATTCATATTGCTGCTGACCACAGCAGTATTTCAAACACCTCCTCACATATGGGTACTGTGGGCAGTCAGTCTTACGAGAGAGAGCAAGGAGGCAGGTCACCGGCTGTTTGGCACCTACCAATACTTACCGTTATAATTATACGTACTACCAGCCTACGTGAGTATTTCTTTACCTTATCCACGTGTTCGAACCCCACATGACATCTCTGGAACATCCTGTCTCTGTCCACCTTGTCTATTCCACGCAGTATTTTGTATGTCGTTATCATGTCTCCCCTGACCCTCCTGTCCTCCAGTGTTGTCAGACCGATTTCCCTTAACCTTTCTTCATAGGACATTCCCCTTAGCTCTGGAACTAGCTTTGTTGCAAACCTTTGCACTTTCTCTAATTTCTTGACGTGTTTGACCAGGTGTGGGTTCCAAACTGGTGCTGCGTACTCCAGTATGGGCCTGACGTACACAGTGTAGAAAGTCTTGAACGATTCCTTACTGAGGTACCGGAACGCTATTCTCAGGCTTGCCAAGCGCCCATATGCCGCAGCAGTTATCTGGTTAATGTTTGCTTCTGGCGATGTACTCGGTATTATACTCACTCCTAGGTCTTTCTCCTTGAGTGAGGTTTGCAGCCTTTGGCCACCTAGCCTATACTCTGTCTGCGGTCTTCTTTGCCCTCCTCCGATCTTCATGACTTTGCATTTGGCGGGGTTAAATTCTAGGAGCCAGTTTCTGGACCACACATCCAGCCTGTCCAGGTCTCTGTAGACCTGTCTGTTCCGCGTCTGATTTAATTCTCCTCATTAAATTCACGTCTGCAAACAGGGACACTTCTGAGTCTATCCCTTCCGTCATGTTGTTCACATATACCAAGAATAGCACTGGTCCCAGGACTGACCCGTGTGTGTGTGTGTGTGTGTGTGTGTGTGTGTGTGTGTGTGTGTGTGTGTGTGTGTGTGTGTGTGTGTGTGTGTGTCAAAAGCTTGGCAGTCCTGAAGGGTGTTCTTATCAGTGGATGAGTGACACCATCCAACAGCTCCGGCGTGAAGATGGATGGCCCTAGTGCGAAGCTGAGAGTGCCAGGATGGGAGTGCCAGGCTGGGAGTGCCAGACTGGGAGTGCCAGGCTGAGAGTGCCAGGCTGGGAGTGCCAGGCTGGGAGTGCCAGGCTGATAGCGCCAGGATGAGAGTGCCAGGCTGATAGTGTCAGGCTGGGAGTGCCAGGCTGGGAGTGCCAGTCTGCCAGGCTGGGAGTGCCAGTCTGAGTGCCAGACTGGGAGTGCCAGTCTGAGTGCCAGGCTGGGAGTGCCAATCTGAGTGACAAGCTGGGAGTGCCAGGCTGAGAGTGCCAGGCTGCGAGTGCCAGGAAGAGTTCAAGGCTGAGAATGCCAGACTGATAGTGCCAGGCTGAAAATCCAGGGTAATAGTGCCAGGGTGATAGTGCCAGGGTGATAGTGCCAGCGTGATAGTGCCAGGGTGATAGTGCCAGGCTGAAAGTGCCAGGATGAGAGTGCCAGGGTGGGAGTGCCAGGCTGGCTGTAACAATCAAAACAAAATAGTAATCCTAAGCTGGTGGTGGTGGTGGTGACAGCAGTGGTGGTGGTGGTGACAGCAGTGGTGGTGGTGGTGGTGGTGGTGGTGACAGCAGTGGTGGTGGTGGTGGTGGTGGTGGTGGTGGTGACAGCAGTGGTGGTGGTGGTGGTGGTGACAGCAGTGGTGGTGGTGGTGGTGGTGACAGCAGTGGTGGTGGTGGTGGTGGTGGTGGTGACAGCAGTGGTGGTGGTGGTGGTGGTGACAGCAGTGGTGGTGGTGGTGGTGGTGGTGACAGCAGTGGTGGTGGTGGTGGTGGTGACAGCAGTGGTGGTGGTGGTGGTGGTGGTGACAGCAGTGGTGGTGGTGGTGGTGGTGGTGGTGACAGCAGTGGTGGTGGTGGTGGTGACAGCAGTGGTGGTGGTGGTGGTGACAGCAGTGGTGGTGGTGGCGGTGGTGACAGCAGTGGTGGTGGTGGCGGTGGTGGCAGCAGTGGTGGTAGCAGTAGTGGTGGCAGCAGTGATGGTAGCAGTAGTGGTGGCAGCAGTGGTGGTGGTGGTAGTGGTAGCAGTGGTGGTAGTGGCAGCAGTAGTGGTGGTAATGGTAGCAGTAGTGATGGTAGTGGTAGCAGTAATAACAGTGGTGGTGGTAGAAGTAGCAATAGTGGCAGCAGTGGTGGCAGTGGTGGTAGTGGTAGCAGTAGTGATGGTAGTGGTAGCAGCAGTAGCAGTAGTGGTGGTAATGGTAGCAGTAGTGATGGTAATGGTAGCAGTAATAACAGTAGTGGTGGCAGTGGTAGCAATAGTGGTGGTAGTGGTGGTAGTGGTAGCTGTGGTGGTTGGTGAGGTTGGCAGCTACAATATAAAGCTTCAGACAGCGGCTGGTTGGCGACGCGGATCCTGTTTCCCTCCCCAGTGACTTGTCCTTGCTGGGGTGGGGGTGACAGCTGCCCCAGGGTGGCGCGGGAGTGACAGCTGCCCAAGGGTGGTGCGAGGGTGACAGCTGCCCCAGGGTGGTGCGAGGGTGACAGTTGCCCCAGGGTGGAGCGAGGGTGACAGCTGCCCCAGGGTGATGCGAGGGTGACAGCTGCCCCAGGGTGGTGCGAGGATGACAGCTGCCCCAGGGTGGGGTGGGGGTGACAGCTGCCCCAGGGTGGGATGATGGTGACAGCTGCCCCAGCGTAGGGCGGGGGGTGACAGCTGCCCCAGGGTGGGGTGGGGGTGGTTGCTGGGGGTTGTTGTCTGTGATGATGGTGGTGGTGGTGGTTGTCAGTGATGATAGCTAGTGGTTACCTGGAGGTTATTCCGGGGATCAACGCCCCTGCGGCCCGGTCCATGACCAGGCCTCCCGATGGATCAGGGCCTGATCAACTAGGCTGTTAATGCTGGCCGCATGCAGTCCAACGTACGAGCCACAGCCCGGCTGATCCGGCACTGACTTTAGGTATCTGTCCAGCTCTCTTGAAGGCAGCCAGGGGTTTATTGGCAATTCCCCTAATGCTTGATGGGAGGCTGTTGAACAGTTTTGGGCCCCGGACACTTATGGTGTTTTCCCTTAGTGTACCAATGGCTCCCCTACTTTTTATTGGGGGCATTTTGCATCGCCTGCCCAGTCTTTTACTTTCGTAGGGAGTGATTTCTGTGTGCAGATTTGGGACCATTCCTTCCAAGATTTTCCAAGTGTAGATTATGATATATCTCTCCCTCCTGCGTTCCAACGAGTACAAGTCAAGTGCTTCCAAGCGTTCCCAGTAGTTAAGGTGTTTGACAGAACTTATACGTGCAGTAAAGGATCTCTGTACACTCTTGATCTGCGATTTCACCTGCTTTGAATGGAGATGTTAATGTACAGCAGTATTCCAGCCTAGAGAGAACAAGTGATTTGAAAAGGATCATCATGGGCTTGACATCTCTCATTTTGAAAGTTCTCATTATCCATCCTATCATTTTCTTTGCACGTGCGATCGTGGCACTGTTGTGATCCTTGAAAGTGAGATCCTCAGACATTACTACTCCCAGGTCCCTTACATTAGTTTTCCGCTCTATTGTATGGCCGGAGTCAGTAGTATACTCTGTTCTAGTTATTATCTCCTCCAGTTTTCCATAACGGAGTAGTTGGAATTTGTCCTCATTGAACATCATATTGTTTACCGTTGCCCATTGGAAAACTTTGTTTATATCTTCTTGGAGATTAACCGCATCCTCAGCAGATGACAGCCTCATGCAGATCCTAGTATCATCCGCAAAGGATGATACGGTGCTGTGGTGTATATCTCTGTTTATGTCTGATATGAGGATAAGGAATAAGATGGGGGCGAGTACTGTACCTTGTGGAACATAGCTCTTCACTATGGCAGCCTCCGATTTAACTCTGTTGACCACTACTCTTTGTGTTCGATTTGTTAGGAAGTTGAAGATCCATCTGCCCACTTTCCCAGTTATTCCTTTAGCACGTATTTTATGGGCTATTATGCCATGATCGCATTTGTCAAATGCTTTTGCAAAGTCTGTGTATATTACATCTGCATTCTGATTTTCTTCCAGTGCATCCAAGGCCATGTCATAGTGATCCAGTAATTGTGAGAGGCAGGAACGACCTGCCCTGAACCCATGTTGCCCTGGATTGTGCAGATTTTGGGAATCCAGGTGATTTGCAATCTTTCTTCTTAGCACTCTTTCAAAGATTTTTATGATGTGGGACGTCAGAGCTATTGGTCTATAGTTCTTAGCTAATGCTTTGCTGCCACCTTTATGGAGTGGGGCTATATCCGTTGTTTGAAGTGACTGTGGAATTTCACCCATGTCCAAGCTCCTCCTCCATAGTGTACTTAGGGCACGCAAGAGGGGTTTCTTGCAGTTCTTGATGAAAACAGAGTTCCACGAGTCTGGGCCCAGGGCTGAGTGCATAGGCATGTTGTCAATGGCTTTTTCGAAATCTATCGGAGTTAGGGTAATGTCAGAAATCTGGCATACATTTATGGAGTTTTGAGGCTCATTCATGAAGAAATCATTTGGGTCGTCGATCCTCAGACCGATTAGTGGTTCACTAAACACAGAGTCGTACTGGGATTTCAATATTTCACTCATTTCCTTGTTGTCATCTGTGTAAGTCCCATCCTGTCTGAGTAAGGGCCCGATACTAGATGTGGTATTTGCCTTGTTTTTGGCATATGAAAAGAAATATTTTGAATTTCTTTCAATTTCACTAATAGCTTTAAGCTCCTCCTGCCTCTCCTGGTTCCTGTAAGAGTCATTTAGCTTAAGTTCGATAGTTTCCACTTCCCTGGTCAGCGCCTCCTTTCGTGTATGAGATGTTCTAGCACTCCTGAGGAGCTCAGTGACTCTTCGTCGTCTTCTGTAGAGGGAGTGTCTTTTTCTCTCCAGTTTACTCCTGCTCTTCTTCTTTCTTAGGGGAATATGCCTAGAACATGCTTTGGCTACCAGGAAGTTGATCCTTTCAAGGCACTGGTTTGGATCCATGTCATTTAAGACATCTTCCCAACATGTTTCGTTTAGGACATGGTTTACCTGGTCCCAGTTGATGTTCTTGTTGTTGAAGTTGTATTTTGTGAAGACACCTTCACAGGTACATGCATTCTGCTGATCAGGACCCCTATGCATGTACGTCTGGACTTCGATTAGGTTGTGATCGGAATTAGTTGTTTTTGATATTCTTACGTCTCTTATCAGGTCCTCATTATTTGTGAAGATGAGGTCAAGTGTGTTTTCTAGTCTTGTTGGCTCCACTATCTGCTGGCTTAAGGTGTGTTTTTCGCAGAGACTTAGTAGCTCATGTGTGTGTGACCTTTCATCTGCGCTACCTCCGGGGATTGTTTCAGCTATAACATTATTTGCTACATTCTTCCATTTTGTATGCCTTAGGTTGAAATCACCAAGTAGTAAGATGTTTGGGGATGGAGCTGGAAGGTTTTCAAAACAGTAATCAATTTTCAGTAGCTGTTCCTTGAACTGTTGTGAGGTTGCATCTGGTGGCTTGTATACAACCACAATGACTAGGTTTTGGTTCTCGATCTTTAATGATAGAACTTCAACTACCTCATTTGTGGTGTTCAGCAACTCCGTGCAGATAAGGGACTCTTTGACATACAGGCCAACCCCCCCCTTGTTGCCTGTTTTTTCTGTCGCATCTAAAAAGGTTGTAACCACTTATCCATATTTCACTGTCAAAGTGATCTTTTGTGTGAGTCTCTGTGAAGGCTGCAAACATTGCATTAGACTCCTCTAGAAGTCCACTGATAAAAGGTATTTTGTTGTTGGTGGATGGCTTAAGGCCCTGTATATTAGCAAATATGAACGAGGTTGTATTCTGTGTTTGTTGGGGGGATTTTGTTATTGGCATCAGTAGTTGTAATTCTGGAGTGGTGGTGGTGGTGGTTGTCTGTGATGATAGCTAGTGGTGGTGGTTGTCTGTGATAATAGCTAGTGGTGGTGGCTGTCTGTGATGATAGCTAGTGGTGGTGGCTGTCTGTGATGATAGCTAGGGGTGGTGGTTGTCTGTGATGATAGGTAGTGGTGGTGGTGGTGGTTGTCTGTGATGATAGCTAGGGGTGGTGGCTGTCTGTGATGATAGCTAGTGGTGGTAGTTGTCTGTGATGATAGCTAGTGCTGGTGGTTGTCTGTGACGATAGCTAGTGATGGTGGCTGTCTGTGCTGATAGCTAGGGGTGGTGGTTGTCTGTGATGATAGGTAGTGGTGGTGGTGGTGGTTGTCTGTGATGATAGCTAGGGGTGGTGGTTGTCTGTGATGATAACTAGTGGTGGTGGTTGTCTGTGGTGATAGCTTGTGGTGGTGGTTGTCTGTGATGATAGCTAGTGGTGGTGGTTTTCTGTGATGATAGCTAGTGGTGGTGGTTGTCTGTGGTGATAGCTAGTGGTGGTGGTTGGTTGTCTGTGATGTCAGCTAGTGCTGGTGGTTGTCTATGATGATAGCTAGTGGTGGCGGTTGTCTGTGATGATAGCTAGTGGTGGTGGTTGTCTGTGATGATAACTAGTGGTGGTGGTTGTCTGTGATGATAGCAAGTGGTGGTGGTTGTCTGTGATGATAGCAAGTGGTGGTGGTTGTCTGTGATGATAGCTAGTGGTGGTGGTTGTCTGTGATGATAGCAAGTGGTGGTGGTTGTCTATGATGATAGCTAGTGGTGGTGGTTATCTATGATGATAGCTAGTGGTGTTGGTTGTCTGTGATGATAGCAAGTGATGGTGGTTGTCTATGATGATAGCTAGTGGTGGTGGTGGTTGTCTGTGATGATAGCTACTGGTGGTGGTTGTCTGTGAGGATAGCTAGTGGTGGTGGTTGTCTGTGATGATAGCTAGTGGTGGTGGTTGCCTATGATAGCTAGTGGTGGTGGTTGTCTGTGATGATAGCAAGTGGTGGTGGTTGTC
The DNA here is from genome assembly GCF_038502225.1 of Cherax quadricarinatus. Classification (NCBI taxonomy): domain Eukaryota; kingdom Metazoa; phylum Arthropoda; class Malacostraca; order Decapoda; family Parastacidae; genus Cherax; species Cherax quadricarinatus. The sequence goes on along the minus strand of NC_091337.1, from coordinate 7,706,269 downwards.
TGTGCTGATAGCTAGTGGTGGTGGCTGTCTATGATGATAGCTAGTGGTCGCGGTTGTCTGTGATGATAGCTAGTGGTGGCGGTTGTCTGTGATGATAGCTAGTGGTGATGGTTGTCTATGATAGCTAGTGGTGGTGGTTGTCTGTGATGATAGCAAGTGGTGGTGGTTGTCTGTGCTGATAGCTAGTGGTGGTGGTTGTCTATGATGATAGCTAGTGGTCGCGGTTGTCTGTGATGATAGCTAGTGGTGGTGGTTGTCTATGATGATAGCTAGTGGTGGTGGTTGTCTGTGATGATAGCTAGTGGTGGCGGTTGTCTGTGATGATAGCTAGTGGTGGTGGTTGTCTATGATGTTAGCTAGTGGTGGTGGTGGTTGTCTGTGATGACAGCTAGTGGTGGTGGTTGTCTGTGATGATAGCTAGTGGTGGTGGTTGTCTGTGATGATAGCTAGTGGTGGTGGTTGTCTGTGATAATAGCTAGTGGTGGTGGTTGTGATGATAGCTAGTGATGGTGGTTGTCTGTGATGATAGCTAGTGGTGGTGGTTGTGATGATAGCTAGTGGTGGGGGTTGTCTGTGATAATAGCTAGTGGTGGTGGTTGTGATGATAGCTAGTGGTGGTGGTTGTCTATGATGATAGGTAGTGATGGTGGCTGTCTGTGATTAGTGGTGGTGGTTGTCTGTGATGATAGCTAGTGGTGGTGGTTGTCTGTGATGATAGCTAGTGGTGGTGGTTGTCTGTGATGATAGCTAGTGGTGGTGGTTGTCTGTGATGATAGCTAGTGGTGGTGGTTGTGATGATAGCTAGTGGTGGTGGTTGTCTGTGATGATAGCTAGTGGTGGTGGTTGTCTGTGATGATAGCTAGTGGTGGTGGTTGTCTGTGATAATAGCTAGTGGTGGTGGTTGTCTATTATGATAGGTAGTGGTGGTGGCTGTCTGTGATTAGTGGTGGTGGTTGTCTGTGATGATAGCTAGTGGTGGTGGTTGTCTGTGATGATAGCTAGTGGTGGTGGTTGTCTGTGATGTTAGCTAGTGGTGGTGGTGGTTGTCTGTGATGATAGCTAGTGGTGGTGGTTGTCTGTGATGATAGCTAGTGGTGGTGCTTGTCTGTGATGATAGCTAGTGGTGGTGGTTGTCTGTGATGTTATCTAGTGGTAGTGGCAGTTGTCTGTGATGATAGCTAGGGGTGGTGGTGGTTGTCTGTGATGTTAGCTAGTGGTGGTGGTGGTTGTCTGTGATGATAGCTAGTGGTGGTGGTGGTTGTCTGTGATGATAGCTAGTGGTGGTGGTTGTCTGTGATAATAGCTAGTGGTGGTGGTTGTCTATGATGATAGGTAGTGATGGTGGCTGTCTGTGATTAGTGGTGGTGGTTGTCTGTAATGATAGCTAGTGGCGGTGGTTGTCTGTGATGATAGCTAGTGGTTGGTGGTTGTCTGTGATGATAGCTAGTGGTGGTGGTTGTCTGTGATGATACCTAGTGGTGGTGGTCTGTGATGATAGCTAGTGATGGTGGTTGTCTGTGATGATAGCTAGTGGTGGTGGTTGTCTGTGATGATAGCAAGTGGTGGTGGTTGTCTGTGATGATAGCTAGTGGTGGTGGTTGTCTGTCATGTTAGCTAGTGGTGGTGGTGGCTGTCTGTGATGATAGCTAGTTGTGGTGGTTGTTTGTGATGATAGCTAGTGGTGGTGGTTGTCTGTGATGATAGCTAGTGGTGGTGGTTGTCTGTGATGTTATCTAGTGGTGGTGGTGGTTGTCTGTGATGATAGCTAGTGGTGGTGGTGGTTGTCTGTGATGTTAGCTAGTGGTGGTGGTGGTTGTCTGTGACGATAGCTAGTGGTGGTGGTGGTTGTCTGTGATGTTAGCTAACGGTGGTGGTGGTTGTCTGTGATGATAGCTAGTGGTGGTGGTGGTTGTCTGTGATGTTAGCTAGTGGTGGTGGTGGTTGTCTGTGATGTTAGCTAGTGGTGGTGGTGGTTGTCTGTGATGATAGCTAGTGGTGGTGGTGGTTGTCTGTGATGTTAGCTAGTGGTGGTGGTGGTTGTCTGTGACGATAGCTAGTGGTGGTGGTGGTTGTCTGTGATGTTAGCTAACGGTGGTGGTGGTTGTCTGTGATGATAGCTAGTGGTGGTGGTGGTTGTCTGTGATGTTAGCTAGTGGTGATGGTGGTTGTCTGTGATGTTAGCTAGTGGTGGTGGTGGTTGTCTGTGATGATAGCTAGTGGTGGTGGTGGTTGTCTGTGATGTTAGCTAGTGGTGGTGGTGGTTGTCTGTGATGATAGCTAGTGGTGGTTGTCTGTGATGTTAGCTAGTGGTGGTGGTGGTTGTCTGTGATGATAGCTAGTGGTGGTGGTGGTTGTCTGTGATGTTAGATAGTGGTGGTGGTTGTCTGTGATGATAGCTAGTGGTGGTGGTGGTTGTCTGTGATGATAGCTAGGGGTGGTGGTGGTTGTCTGTGATGTTAGCTAGTGGTGGTGGTGGTTGTCTGTGATGATAGCTAGTGGTGGTGGTTTTCTGTGATGTTAGCTAGTGGTGGTGGTGGTTGTCTGTGATGATAGCTAGTTGTGGTGGTTGTTTGTGATGATAGCTAGTGGTGGTGGCTGTCTGTGATGATAGCTAGTGGTGGTGGTTGTCTATGATGTTATCTAGTGGTGGTGGTGGTTGTCTGTGATGATAGCTAGTGGTGGTGGTGGTGGTGGTTGTCTGTGATGTTAGCTAGTGGTGGTTGTCTGTGACGATAGCTAGTGGTAGTGGTAGTTGTCTGTGATGTTAGCTAATTGTGGTGGTGGTTGTCGGTGATGATAGCTAGTGGTGGTGGTGGTTGTCTGTGATGATAGCTAGCGGTGGTGGTGGTTGTCTGTGATGTTAGCTAGTGGTGGTGGTGGTGGTGGTTGTCTGTGATGATAGCTAGTGGTGGTGGTGGTTGTCTGTGATGTTAGCTAGTGGTGGTGGTGTTGTCTGTGATGATAACTAGTGGTGGTGGTGCTTGTCTGTGATGTTAGATAGTGGTGGTGGTGGTTGTCTGTGATGATAGCTAGTGGTGGTGGTGGTTGTCTGTGATGATAGCTAGTGGTGGTGGTGATTGTCTGTGATGTTAGCTAGTGGTGGTGGTGGTTGTCTGTGATGATAGCTAGTGGTGGTGGTGGTTGTCTGTGATGATAGCTAGTGGTGTTGGTGGTTGTCTGTGATGATAGCTAGTGGTGGTGGTGGTTGTCTGTGATGCTAGCTAGTGGTGGTGGTGTTTGTCTGTGGTGATAGCTAGTGGTGGTGGTGGTTGTCTGTGATGATAGCTAGTGGTGGTGGTGGTTGTCTGTGATGATAGCTAGTGGTGGTGGTGGTTGTCTGTGATGCTAGCTAGTGGTGGTGGTGGTTGTCTGTGATGTTAGCTAGTGGTGGTGGTGGTTGTCTGTGGTGATAGCTAGTGGTGGTGGTGGTTGTCTGTGATGATAGCTAGTGGTGGTTGTCTGTGATGATAGCTAGTGGTGGTTGTCTGTGATGATAGCTAGTGGTTGTGGTGGTTGTCTGTGATGATAGCTAGTGGTGGTTGTCTGTGATGATAGCTAGTGGTGGTTGTCTGTGATGATAGCTAGTGGTGGTTGTCTGTGATGATAGCTAGTGGTGGTTGTCTGTGATGATAGCTAGTGGTTGTGGTGGTTGTCTGTGATGTTAGCTAGTGGTGGTTGTCTGTGACGATAGCTAGTGGTGGTGGTAGTTGTCTGTGATGATAGCTAGTGGTGGTTGTCTGTGATGTTATCTAGTGGTGGTGGTGGTTGTCTGTGATGATAGCTAGTGGTGGTGGTGGTTGTCTGTGATGATAGCTAGTGGTGTTGGTGGTTGTCTGTGATGATAGCTAGTGGTGGTGGTGGTTGTCTGTGATGCTAGCTAGTGGTGGTGGTGGTTGTCTGTGATGTTAGCTAGTGGTGGTGGTGGTTGTCTGTGATGTTAGCTAGTGGTGGTGGTGGTTGTCTGTGATGATAGCTAGTGGTGGTTGTCTGTTATGATAGCTAGTGGTGGTGGTGGTTGTCTGTGATGTTAGCTATTGGTGGTGGTGGTTGTCTGTGACGATAGCTAGTGGTGGTGGTAGTTGTCTGTGATGATAGCTAGTGGTGGTGGTGGTTGTCTGTGATGTTATCTAGTGGTGGTGGTGGTTGTCTGTGATGATAGCTAGTGGTGGTGGTGGTTGTCTGTGATGATAGCTAGTGGTGTTGGTGGTTGTCTGTGATGATAGCTAGTGGTGGTGGTGTTTGTCTGTGATGCTAGCTAGTGGTGGTGGTGGTTGTCTGTGATGTTAGCTAGTGGTGGTGGTGGTTGTCTGTGATGTTAGCTAGTGGTGGTGGTGGTTGTCTGTGATGATAGCTAGTGGTGGTGGTGGTTGTCTGTGATGTTAGCTAGTGGTGGTGGTGGTTGTCTGTGATGTTAGCTAGTGGTGGTTGTCTGTGATGATAGCTAGGGGTGGTGGTGGTTGTCTGTGATGTTAGCTAGTGGTGGTGGTGGTTGTCTGTGATGATAGCTAGTGGTGGTGGTGGTTGTCTGTGATGATAGCTAGTGGTGGTGGTGGTTGTCTGTGATGATAGCTAGTGGTGGTGGTGGTTGTCTGTTTTGATAGCTAGTGGTGGTGGTGGTTGTCTGTGATGATAGCTAGTGGTGGTGGTGGTTGTGTGATGATAGCTAGTGGTGGTGGTGGTTGTCTGTGATGATAGCTAGTGGTGGTGGTGGTTGTCTGTGATGATAGCTAGTGGTGGTGGTGGTTGTCTGTGATGATAGCTAGTGGTGGTGGTGGTTGTCTGTGATGATAGCTAGTGGTGGTGGTGGTTGTCTGTGATGATAGCTAGTGGTGGTGGTGGTTGTCTGTGATGATAGCTAGTGGTGGTGGTGGTTGTCTGTGATGATAGCTGGTGGTGGTGGTGGTTGTCTGTGATGATAGCTGGTGCTGGTGGTGGTTGTCTGTGATGATAGCTAGTGGTGGTGGTGGTTGTCTGTGATGATAGCTAGTGGTGGTGGTTGTCTGTGATGATAGCTAGTGGTGGTGGTGGTTGTCTGTGATGATAGCTAGTGGTGGTGGTGGTTGTCTGTGATGATAGCTAGTGGTGGTGGTGGTTGTCTGTGATGATAGCTGGTGGTGGTGGTGGTTGTCTGTGATGATAGCTGGTGGTGGTGGTGGTTGTCTGTGATGATAGCTGGTGGTGGTGGTGGTTGTCTGTGATGATAGCTGGTGGTGGTGGTGGTTGTCTGTGATGATAGCTAGTGGTGGTGGTGGTTGTCTGTGATGATAGCTGGTGGTGGTGGTGGTTGTCTGTGATGATAGCTGGTGGTGGTGGTGCTTGTCTGTGATGATAGCTAGTGGTGGTGGTGGTTGTCTGTGATGATAGCTAGTGGTGGTGGTGGTTGTCTGTGATGATAGCTGGTGGTGGTGGTGGTTGTCTGTGATGATAGCTAGTGGTGGTGGTGGTTGTCTGTGATGATAGCTAGTGGTGGTGGTGGTTGTCTGTGATGATAGCTAGTGGTGGTGGTGGTGTTGGGCGTTATTATTTACACTAAGTATAGTTATGAATTTTCTGAGCAGTGTTAGTGCTAAAACAAGGCAGTATACCTGGAGGGTGTTCCGGGGGTCAACGCCCCCGTGTAAAAGAAAATTATATTTTTATTGAGAATTTAATACACTGAGTTTCAGTCTTAGAGTTTCAACAAACACGTTTTATATGAGTGCGCTTGGAATGTTTTATCTCGCCTTTTAAAATTAGTAATGTACTACGTTTACCATTTATGTATAAGAGAGGAAACTTAAGAATTAAACGCATATGCAACATCTGGGTATCTTTATTTCTAGACGTTTCGCTATGCAGTAGCTATGTCAATACAAATTCAAGGACATAATGGGAAGACTGTAGAACTATATACAAAAGACGAGGTAATTAATCCCTCAGTCTTGGAGTTGGTGAAGAGTCCCGTAGTCTTCAAGACTACGGATTATTAACACCGGAGGACTGATCATCAAGGAAGCAAAGTGGTGTGATTTATTTCGTCCAGGTCCTGTACACCATCTTCCCCGGGATGTGACGTGTGTCCTACGTGTGTGTTTACTGCTAGGTGAGTTGGGACAGCAGGTGTGCTAGGTGAGTTGGGACAGCAAGCAGGTGTGCTAGGTGAGCTGGGACAGCAGGTGTGCTAAGTGAGCTGGGACAGCAGGTGTGCTAGGTGATCTGGGACAGCAGGTGTAAGGAGATTCGTTCGTACTCGCGTCTAAGTGTCACTCTGGAATTATCAGTCCAACATTGTGCAGAATTTGCGTCCGTCCTTGTTACATTTTTTGTTTCTTTTAGAAACTAGATGTAATGTACGTATGTAAGAGAGGAGGTAGTGGCGGTGTACTGATGTCAGCCACTAAAGGAAGAAGTTCCTCACCGCCACTAACATCACTTTGGCTGAGAACACTGGCTGACTCACCCAACTGCTCTTCGAGAGGAGGAGGGGGTGAGATGGGGAAGGGGAGGAGGGGGAGACAAAGGCGATGGTGGTGGTGGGGTCTCTTGGGAAGGGGGATGGAGGCAGTAACAAGAGACCATGAAGGCACTGTGTGTGTGTGTGTGTGTGTGTGTGTGTGTGTGTGTGTGTGTGTGTGTGTGTGTGTGTGTGTGTGTGTGTGTGTGCTCAGAATGAGCCAAAGACGAGGATGGTGGAAGCCAAGTTCTCACGTAACGTATCGTAATACAAAGACAAAACTGTACTTCACGTTACAAGTTACCGCCTGTCGTACATGCGTGCGTGCGTGTGTCTATTAGTGTGTATGTGTGTGTGTATGTGTGTGTGTGTGTGTGTGTGTGTGTGTGTGTGTGTGTGTGTGTGTGTGTGTGTGTGTGTGTGTGTGTGTGTGTGTGTGTGTGTGTGTGTGTGTGTGTGTGTGTGTGTGTGTGTGTGTGTGTGTGTGTGTGTGTGTGTGTGTGTGTACACTCACCTAATTGTGGTTGCATGGGTAGAGTCTCAGCTCCTGGCCCCGCCTCTTCACTGATCGCTACTAGGTCCTCTCCCTCTCTGCTTCCTGAGCTTTGTCATACCTCTTCTTAAAACTATGTATGATTCCTGCCTCCACTACTTCACTTGCTAGGCTATTCCACTTCCTGACCACTCTATGACTGAAGAAATACTTCCTAACGTCCCTGTGACTCGTCTGAGTCTTCAGCTTCCAGTTGTGACCCCTTGTCCCTGTGTCCCATCTCTGGAACATCCTATCTCTGTCCACCTTGTCTATTCCCCGCAGTATCTTGTATGTCGTTATCATGTCTCCCCTGACCCTTCTGTCCTCCAGTGTCGTGTGTCCGATTTCCCTCAACCTTTCCTCGTACGACATTCCCCTGAGCTCTGGGACTAGCCTTGTTGCAAACCTTTGCACTTTCTCTAACTTCTTGACGTGCTTGACCAGGTGTGGGTTCCAGACTGGTGCTGCATACTCCAGTATGGGCCTAACATACACAGTGTACAGTGTCTTGAACGATTCCTTGTTAAGGTATCGGAACGCTATTCTCAGGTTTGCCAGGCGTCCGTATGCTGCAGCAGTTATTTGGTTGATGTGTGCCTCCGGTGACGTGCTCGGTGTTATGGTCACCCCAAGGTCTTTCTCCCTGAGGTCTGTAGTCTTTGTCCACCTAGCTTATACTCTGTATGGGGTCTTCTTTGCCCCTCCCCAATCTTCATGACTTTGCATTTGGCAGGATTGAATTCGAGAAGCCAGTTTCTGGACCACATGTCCAGCCTGTCCAGGTCTCTTTGCAGTCCTGCCTCATCAACTTCACATCATCTGCGAACAGGGACACTTCAGAGTCTATTCCTTCCATCATGTCGTTTGCATATATCAAAAATAGCACTGGCCCTAGAACTGACCCCTGTGGGACCCCGCTCGTCACAGGCGCCCACTGTGATACCTCTTCACGTACCATGACTCGTTGCTGCCTCCCTGTCAGGTATTCCCTGATCCATTGCAGTGCCCTCCCTTTTATATGCGCCTGATCCTCCAGCTTCTGCACTAATCTCTTGTGGGGAACTGTGTCAAAGGCCTTCCTGCAGTCTAGGAATACGCAATCAACCCACCCCTCTCTCTCTCGTGTCTTACTTCTGTTACCTTGTCATAAAACTCCAGGAGGTTTGTGACACAGGATTTGCATTCCATGAACCCATGCTGGTTTTCATTTATAATCTTGTTCCATTCCAGGTGTTCCACCACTCTCCTTCCGATAATCTTCTCCATGACTTTGCACACAATACATATCAGAGACACAGGTCTGTAGTTTAGTGCCTCATTTCTGTTTCCTTTCTTCAATATGGGGACTACATTTGCTGTCTTCCATTTCTCAGGTAGTTGCCCAGTTTCAAGGGATGTGTTGAAGATTGTGGTTAGGGGCACGCACAGCATCTCTGCTCCTTCTCTAAGGACCCATGGGGAGATGTTGTCCAGTCCCATCGCCTTTGAGGTATCAAGGTCACTTAGCAGCTTCTGCACCTCCTCCTCGGTTGTTCGTATGTCATCCAACACTTGTTGGTATATTCCCTCTTGATGTTCCCTTCTGTGCTGTCTTCCCACAGCCCTTCCTGTCTCTACTGTAAAAACTTCCTTAAATCTCCTGTTTAGCTCCTCACATACCTCCTGATCATTTCTTGTGAGTTCTCCACCTTCTGTCCTCAATCTGATCACCTGGTCTTTGACTGTTGTCTTCCTCCTGATGTGGTTATACAACAGTTTCGGGTCAGTCTTGATTTTCGATGCTATGTCATTTTCATACTGTCGCTGGGCCTCCCTCCTTACCTGTGCATACTCATTCCTGGCTCTGCGACTGATCTCCCTATTTTCGTGTGTTCTCTGCCTTCTGTACTTTTTCCATTCTCTATTGCACTTGTTTTTGCCTCCTTACACCGTCGGGTAAACCAGGGGATCGTTCTGGTCTTCCCGTTGTTACTGTTGCCCTTGGGAATAAACCTTTCCACTGCTTCCTTGCATTTTGTTGTTACATATTCCATCATTTCGTTTGTGTGTGTGTGTGTGTGTGTGTGTGTGTACTCACCTAGTTGAGGTTGCGGGGGTCGAGTCCGAGCTCCTGGCCCCGCCTCTTCACTGATCGCTACTAGGTCACTCTCCCTGAGCCGTGAGCTTTATCATACCTCTGCTTAAAGCTATGTATGGATCCTGCCTCCACTACATCGCTTCCCAAACTATTCCACTTACTGACTACTCTGTGGCTGAAGAAATACTTCCTAACATCCCTGTGATTCATCTGTGTCTTCAGCTTCCAACTGTGTCCCCTTGTTACTGTGTCCAATCTCTGGAACATCCTGTCTTTGTCCACCTTGTCAATTCCTCTCAGTATTTTGTATGTCGTTATCATGTCCCCCCTATCTCTCCTGTCCTCCAGTGTCGTCAGGTTGATTTCCCTTAACCTCTCCTCGTAGGACATACCTCTTAGCTCTGGGACTAGTCTTGTTGCAAACCTTTGCACTTTCTCTAGTTTCTTTACGTGCTTGACTAGGTGTGGGTTCCAAACTGGTGACGCATACTTCAATATGGGCCTAACGTACACGGTGTACAGGGTCCTGAATGATTCCTTATTAAGATGTCGGAATGCTGTTCTGAGGTTTGCTAGGCGCCCATATGCTGCAGCAGTTATTTGGTTGATGTGCGCTTCAGGAGATGTGCCTGGTGTTATACTCACCCCAAGATCTTTTTCCTTGAGTGAGGTTTGTAGTCTCTGGCCTCCTAGACTGTACTCCGTCTGCGGTCTTCTTTGCCCTTCCCCAATCTTCATGACTTTGCACTTGTTGGGATTGAACTCCAGGAGCCAATTGCTGGACCAGGTCTGCAGCCTGTCCAGATCCCTTTGTAGTTCTGCCTGGTCTTCGATCGAGTGAATTCTTCTCATCAACTTCACGTCATCTGCAAACAGGGACACCTCAGAGTCTATTCCTTCCGTCATGTCGTTCACAAATACCAGAAACAGCACTGGTCCTAGGACTGACCCCTGTGGGACCCCGCTGGTCACAGGTGCCCACTCTGACACCTCGCCACGTACCATGACTCGCTGCTGTCTTCCTGACAACTATTCCCTGATCCATTGTAGTGCCTTCCCTGTTATCCCTGCTTGGTTCTCCAGTTTTTGCACCAATCTCTTGTGTGGAACTGTGTCAAACGCCTTCTTGCAATCCAAGAAAATGCAATCCACCCACCCCTCTCTCTCTTGTCTTACTGCTGTCACCATGTCATAGAACTCCAGTAGGTTTGTGACACAGGATTTCCCATCCCTGAAACCATGTTGGCTGCTGTTGATGAGATCGTTGCTTTCTAGGTGTTCCACCACTCTTCTCCTGATAATCTTCTCCATGATTTTGCATACTATACATGTCAGTGACACTGGTCTGTAGTTTAATGCTTCATGTCTGTCTCCTTTTTTAAAGATTGGGACTACATTTGCTGTCTTCCATGCCTCAGGCAATCTCCCTGTTTCGATAGATGTATTGAATATTGTTGTTAGGGTTACACATAGCGCCTCTGCTCCCTCTCTCAATACCCATGGGGAGATGTTATCTGGCCCCATTGCCTTTGAGGTATCTAGCTCACTCAGAAGCCTCTTCACTTCTTCCTCGGTTGTGTGCACTGTGTCCAGCACATGGTGGTGTGCCCCACCTCTCCGTCTTTCTGGATCCCCTTCTGTCTCCTCTGTGAACACTTCTTTGAATCTCTTGTTGAGTTCCTCACATACTTCACGGTCATTTCTTGTTGTCTCTCCTCCTTCCTTCCTTAGCCTGATTACCTGGTCCTTGACTGTTGTTTTCCTCCTGATGTGGCTGTACAACAGTTTCGGGTCAGATTTGGCTTTCGCTGCTATGTCGTTTTCATATTGTCTTTGGGCCTCCCTTCTTATCTGTGCATATTCGTTTCTGGCTCTACGACTGCTCTCCTTATTCTCCTCGGTCCTTTGCCTTCTATATTTCTTCCATTCCCTAGCACACTTGGTTTTTGCCTCCCTGCACCTTTGGGTAAACCATGGGCTCATCCTGGCTTTTTTATTATTCCTGTTACCCTTGGGTACAAACCTCTCCTCAGCCTCCTTGCATTTTGTTGCTACATATTCCATCATCTCATTAACTGGCTTCCCTGCCAGTTCTGTGTGTGTGTGTGTGTGTGTGTGTGTGTGTGTGTGTGTGTGTGTGTGTGTGTGTGTGTGTGTGTGTGTGTGTGTGTGTGTGTGTGACCCAGTTAATATTTGCACTAATAGCTGATTACATTATTATTATTATAATCAAAAAGAAGCGCTAAGCCACAAGGGCTATACAGCGCTGTCTAGCTGATTACAGTTGTGACCGGGTGTGGACGTGTGAATTGCTCATTACTTTATAATTTGTTCATGATTGTAACCATGTATAGACCTGTAGATGATTCATTACCTTTGTAACTTGTGAGTTCATTACCTTTGTACCTTGTTCAGCTATCAGAACTTGGGGGTCCAGTCCCTGGACCCATTATGTACCTCTCATTCCTCCGGTGCTATACCACACAGGATTACTGTTTAATAATAATAATAATAATAATAATAATAATAATAATAATAATAATAAAACCATTACCACCAACTACTGTTATCACCAACAAGTGCCACTAGCACAATTCAACCACCAACAACTACCACCAGCACATCCACGTGTAACAACCACCAACAACAACTACTACTGTATCTATAAATATTTCACCAACAACATGTACTTGACTAACAACCACCCTACCACCTACAACAATCAGCACCATCAAAACGACCAACAACCAGCAAAGCTCTCATCATCACCGCCATCACCACGATCACTAACAGTCACCTACCACCACTGACAACTACCACCACTGATAGCCAACTACCACCACCACTGACAACTAGCTACCGTCTGCCACCACTAACAATCAGATATTACCCTTGGCAATCAGTTTCCACCACCACCACTAACCACCAACTACCATCACTACAATCATCTGCCACTAACAACCAACCACGCAAAAAACAATCATGTGCTGCCACCATCAACCATCTACCACCACTGACAACTACTGTCACTAACAATCAACTAATGCCACTAACAATCAACAGCTGCTACTAACAATAAACTATCCCCACTAACAAACAATTACCATCACTAACAGCCAACTACTGATACTAAGAACCAACTATCATCACTAACAACTACAGTTGTTGCCAACCAACTACCACAACTAACAACCTCTGCTTCCACTAATATTGATTCTGGGGATCTCATAAGAGAATGAACGTAGTACAATAAATCTAAGTTGTAACAAGGATGGCCTACATTTTCATCCTGCCTCATATAAGTACTAGAAAGAGGAGGTAACCTGCAGCAAAGAAAAAATACCAGACATTTTTGGTATTATTTGCTTAAAATTATTACAAGGATAGTATTGATGCAAAGAGTTCATTCCATTTTGAACTGGTATTTAGTAAGTTTATGTACAGAAAAATTGTGCGACTACTTTGATTTATATTAGATATACCACACCTGAAAGATTCCGGAGGAACTGGTCCCAAACCTGCACTCCGAAATCACTACTTATGAACACAAGAAGCTTGGCAGACGGTGCAAGATACTTCCGGTGATGAGCAGGGAAACAATGAGTACACTAGAACTCAATTAAATGCAATGGAACCACGCCTCTTCATCACTCTCCCTTCATACATACATAAGATTACCAACAGCCCCACAGCTGTCTTCAAGAGGGAACTCGAGAAATTCATCAAATCAGTTCCTGATCACCCGCGTTGTGGTGCATAAGTTGGACTGCGGTCAGGGAGTACCAACAGTCTGAGCGATCAGATCAACAATTAGGCCTCTTCTGGGACCGGGTGGCGGGGGACGGTGACCCCCCCCCTTTGGAAGTGGCTACAGGTAACCTACAGGAGACTTGCCTGCGATATATCTATCAGCAGTTTCCAGTGATTTTCTACTCCCGAGCCCGGCCCGAGGCCAGAGTTTTCTGGTGCTTGCCTGATCAACCAGGGTTTTCAGAGCTAAATTTTGCAGTATGATTTATCGTAGCTAGGACTGCCAAGTCCGCAAGCTTAAGCTGGCAAAATTCCAGTGAATAATTAAGATGTCTTTAAATATTCTAGTAGTGCAGTAGTAGTAATGGATAGTATTTTAATACACTGGCATTTAATAATGAAACATTATACAAGTTCAAAGTTTTTTTACAATTATCTTAAAGACTCTGTAAGATTCCAATATAGAGAAACTAAATAAATCTAGGATAAATTAATAAAGTTAAACACTGTAACATTTCAGATAGTGTCTTACAGTTGACACAAACTTTGATATTACATAATACTTAGTAACCATACATAAATATTGCTTAAGATGTTGTTTTATAATTCAATTTTTTTTCGTGGGAAAGATATATACAATTTTTTTTATCATAGTTAAAAAGAAATTGTTTGGTTTCCACATTAGTATGACGTTTCACAAGTCAGAACAATTAACAGCCTTTTTGGTAGCACCGATCAAACAGGAGGACTTTGTCGTTATACTCCATTGTACAAGATGATTTTCCTATCATGCTCCTTCACATAGGGTGACTTCTTATCATGCTCCAACACAAGATTGTTCAACAGTTCCCACCAGCCATAATGAGCATTACCAATAGACTCCTGGTTGTCTCCAAGAGAGAGCTGGACAGATACCTAAAATCAGTGCCGGACCAGCCGGGCTCTGGTTCGTACGTTCGACTGCGTGCGGCCAGCAGTAACAGCCTCGTTGATCAGGCCCTGATACACCAGGAGGGCTGGTCGTGGACCGGGCCGCGGGGGCGTTGATCCCAGGAATGTTCTCCAGGTAAGTAGGCAGGGTGGCTTGCTTATCATGCTCAATTACACAGAATGGCTTGCTTATCATGCTCCACCACACATGATGGCTTTTTCCTTATACTCCATCACACAAGATAGTTTTCTTATTACTCTCCACAAAGGATATTTTTCTTATATACTCCATCACACAGAATGGTTTTCGTCTCATACTGCATCATACAGGATGATTTTTCTATCATTCTGCATCACACAAGATAGTTTTCCTGTTATAATCTATCACACATAAAGGGTTTTATACATAATGTAATAGAATCTGTAAGCATGAGCTGGGAGGCATGAGTAGGCTGACGTGTATATCATCAAGCATTTCACTTTAAGTCAGTATTATTATTATTATAATAAAAAAGAAGCGCTAAGCCACAAGGGCTATACAGCGTCAGTAACTACCACAACTTTAAAGGTTACCTTCCAGCAGGGCTGGAGTAACTTTTCCGCGAAGATTACCGTTTGTAATGGCATGTAACATACCAATGTAGTGAAAACAACGAGACACTTAACAGCTTACAAAAAAAAAGAAATAACTACAAGGTTAGTCGTCAGTAAAGTTATTATATTCACGGGGAAGCGCTAAATGCGTAGAGATCATACAGTACACTGGAATGGGAGGTAATCAGATTTGATCCGAAGGGAGGATACCTCTGTTCCATTGACGAAGACCTCTTTACCAGCATAACCCCTCCCCCCCCCAGCTTCCCGCCTTCGAAGGGAACTCGGTAATAAACAAGACAATATAAGATAGCGAGACATAAGTAATAATCTTACTCGAGCAACCTGCACTACCATTTAACACAACATATTTCCTATTTACATAAAACGCCAAACCCTTGTAGGTCAACCAGCGCAAGCAGCGATGTAGGCTCGATCCTCAGTCCTCTGATTGCAAGACATGTACTCACCTAACAAACGTCATAACATTACAACATTTGATATCCGGTATATAAGAACTGTGCCAATATTGGTAAGCTATATTCGCGTTTATGATAACATTAGTTCGTGTTTTAGTTAACATTGGTTGGTGCTTTATGTTAACATTGGTTCATGTTTTAGTTAACATTGGTTGGTGTTTATGATAGTACTGGTTCGTGTTTTAGTCAACAATTGGTTTGTGTTTTAGTTAATATTGGCTCGTGTTTATATTATCATTGGTTTGTGGTTTAGGTAACATTGGCTGGTGATATGGTAACACTGGTTCGTGTTGGAAGGTGTTTATAGTAACATTGGTTCGTGTCTTGTTAACACTGGCTGGTGTATATAGTAATATTGGTTCATGTTTTTGTTAATGTTGGCTGGTGCTTATGGTAAGTTGGCTCGTTTTTTGGAAAATTATACATGTTTTTTAGTAACGTACATTCACATTTTTCATAACACTAAACCTTGTTTTGTATAACATTCAGTAGTGCTTTTAACTAACATTTAAAGAACTTCTATATAACTACAAATTCGGGTGCACTAATCATAAGCATGGGTGAGTACGATGCTTAATGAACCTAACGATGAGCTGAAAGCTTGAAGGCGATGACAGTGACATGAATGGCCTGGGAGTTGGGCCAAGGTCGACATATTCGGGGGCAATGTGATGGGTGTTTCTGGGAGGAGGAGGAGACAGGTAAGCCACTGTAGGGTGACTCATTAAAGACCCACGTCAGCAGGTAGGGTGCCAGGCCCTAAACTGGTCCAGCTGGTGTGAGCTTCTCACAGCCATCTCCTCCTCACTCATCACCAAAATGATAATGCAAGGTTATATACACCGACAGGTATGGGTATAAAGGCACAATGTACAGAAGGTATTACTAGTACTACGTTTCACTCGGGGTAAAGCTTTAAGTCTTGATGCGCTAAAGCTTTACACAGAAAGAAACGCTGTCTCAATAAAAGTTTGTTTTGTGTATTATCATTATACCCATATATGTTACCACTGCGCTTCTATACCCACACCGAAAGATGTGTATCTCTCTGTATAAATATACATGAGAGTTTACATTAATCTATACTTTAGGAATTAAAGTGTCCTTGACTAGTGATGTACAGGTTACACGATGATGAATTTATTTTCTAAAAAAAACCGTAAGATTAAAAGGTTTTCTTAGCAGTTTTCTTCACGATTGTTTAATATACAGATAAGACTGCAGTGGATAAATATATTTAAAAACAAATAATTTGCATAAAATTCATGAAAATTACAATTTCATGTATAATTTTGCCACGGCAACACATGTATTAACGTATCAACGCTATTTTTATTTTTTTTTTAATCTCTGCATGGCTTCAGTCTCCCCACTTAGTATTTAAACAATACGCAGCATAGCGCTAAAATTTCATAGTTAAATCTACGACACACGGGTGCATTGCGTTTCACTAAAAAAAAATAGGTGACTGGTTATAGTCAGAGGGTTATGTGAGGGATATATGTACATAACTTATGTACATATATCCTGAAGTTTAAACGCTAAAACCATGGTGAATGAAACGTGATGTTTACGTGCCAGCAGGAATAAGAATGATGGTTCTTTTATTTGTATGGAAAATTGTGAAGAATAATATTATATTCATGAGAAAGTTCTAAATCAATATGGGTCATATAGCGCCTACGAAATCAAATTATGTGATCCAAGGAAAAGGGGGCTCCAATTCCTTGAGTCAAGATCCTTTTACCAGCATCATGGTACCACTCATGAATGGGCTTTGCAGGTTTTCAAGTGGCGACAATTAATTATAAAGAGATGCCTCAAATTATCTAATAGGCACTCTGAAATTCTTTTCATTATAATAATATACGTAAGCACTTCCTTGGTATGTCACTCGACTTCTGACTGACATGAGCATACGGAGGAAGAGAAGGCAGACTACGGGTAAATCACCTCAAATTTGGATTAAAAAAAAAAAAAGATACCAGCTTGAAGAAAGAACTATTTTTTGTGTGAAAATATCTTTCTAATCTACTGAACAATTACGTATATCCCCGTGTAAAGTTTATATGTCTAAGGTGCGCAACATATTCGAATATATATACTGTACTGCTGCATGAAATCTGTATAGTATGATGGGCACTTTAATGCTGCTAGGGAGCGGTGGTGTTAAAAGGTTGCCGACTCCTGCTCCAACTATAAAACTCAATTCAATTTAATGTAGTGTATGAACACAAGCAATTTCTCGCTTCTAACCAAATATGTGATCTCCCAGTTTCCACAGATCAGTCAACATAACCGCTAGATCCACCTCTGACAGAATAAATTGCAAGCTGAAATATAATTCGACGTTTTTTTTTTTTCTTGTTTTTTTTTTAACTATGAAAGTGTAGTCAAACACAAGATGGTAGATAACAGTTGTCTTGTTAGTGAAAATCTCGTGACACGGGTCTTCGTCATATAATAAGCTATTCAATAGTGGCGACCTATGGCGTGGCTGCGAAAAAACAACTGCTGGTGTGACTTGCTGGGGACAGTGGTCTGAATGTAAAAAAAAAAAAAAAATCCATCAAAATCTAAGTATTCTCTGGTGCAACAAATAAATGACGACACGTCCGCCTGAGAAACTATGAAAACATTTTCATGAGTATATTTAGTATGTCTTCAGAGCATTCAGTGAATAACCAAACAAACCCGGATTCCATTTCTATCAAGAAGAAACGTATGGAAAAGTCTCCCACCTATTGTCCTTGTTCATTTAGCATTGCCAAGTCAATAGATTCTCAGGTGTTAGTCGAGAAATGAGAGTCGTATCCTGAAGAAAAATTGTTAATGGCAACTTGTAAGAAAACTCCCAACCTGCTGGAAGGAATCAAAGTATGAATAATCATCCTGCATGATGGCCATGCTGGGTGAAAGGTGTCCTCACAATGCGGCTTATCTAATGATGCAACGAGTCGTCTTAGCCACAGACAACATGGCACTGTTGTAAAAACACTCAAATGAATAACTGTTGACTGAGCCTTGAACAGTTGAAATATGAGTTTTATAAGCTGTGTGGTGGCTGCTTGTTTTCTATTTGCGCGACAAACTATTTTAGCGTCTTTTATCTTATAGTTTTTCCTTTGTAACCTAACCTACCTACCTAATCGAATCGAAGCCAAACTAACCCAACGTAACTTAGAAATGGGCTGCAAACCCTATGTAAAAGTGTGACATAGTTATTAGGAGGACGAGTTGTGATGGCAATTAAAAACTAAAAATAGACTTCATATTTTCTCAAGTGAGCGTAGCACCATCTTTTAGATGGATCCAGTTATAATGAGTCTTGTTAGCTTGGCTCTTAACATCGTTTACTTGACAACTACTTTTGCGGTCGAGTTTCCCCTCAAGGAAGGTTCCTTGATGTTGGTGAGGGGCTCTTGATTTAGGGAATTGGATCTGTGCTCCAGTTCCCCGAATTAAGCCTGAATGCCTTCCACATCCCCCCCCCAGGCGCTGTATAATCCTCCGGGTTTAGCGCTTCCCCTTGATTATAATAATAATTATAATGCGGTCGAGTTTTAAATTCAGTGCTCACTGTGCACTAAAACGTTGTAACCTGATTGAATTACAAAACATGCCACATTTTATTTTCTCTTTTTACAACATTATCGTTGGTTTATATTATTATTATAATTATGGGGGAGTGATAAAACCATAGGATTATACAGCACATGTGGGGGGGTTATGGAAGGCATTCAGGCTCAGTACAGGGAACTGGAGCACAGATCCATTTCCCTAGATCAAGAGCCCCTCACCAGCATCAAGGAACCTCCCTTGAGGGGCGTTGGTTTATAAGGTTTAGTCAGTCAACTGCACGAGGTTCAATGAAAATGCACTGTACTTAAACACTACTGATGAACTGACAAAGCGGTAGATTACAAGTTTGGACTGTCCACCAGTAGTTTCTGGACAATTATGGTAAGAGAAAAACTGAATTTCATGGGCCTGATAGGAGAAGACTGACACCAGTCAATCCATGTCATCATTCTATCATCCAGGAAGAGCTATATGTCTGTGGTGCCTCCAACAAAATCAGCAGATGCTGATGTTATAAATACCAGGGGTCAGCTGGGCTACACGCACCTCTGAGTTTGCACCACCAGCTGTTGTAGACCTAACTACACGTAAACTGCCAGAGAAATTGTCACACCCGCATCATTATGTGCTGGAAATACGAAAAAAGTTCATCGATTCATAGACAAGTTACACATGTTCAAGAAATGTCAAAGTATTTTACCAGCTATTATGGAAAAATACCCGACTGCCTATCGTAAATAACTCATAACCACTTAAACTTGTCTAAATTCAATTATGCCTAGTTAAAATACTGAGTGCTACAAATAACTGATACCCATCTATAAACTACATTGGAATGTTTTTGTGACTGAATTCATATTTGTGGAAACAACTCATTACACCTGTTACAATTCATAAATGTGTAAAAAGTTATTAAAAAAAAGTCCCTGGACCCATTATGTGCCTCTGTATTTTCTTTTTACTACCGCTTACAGGGCGGGTATCAGGTGTATAAATAAAATAGGCATTGAAGTAAGCACAGTGTATGTAACCATATTAACAGCTGACAGTATTGAAAGTATGAGTGTTTTTCTTTTTTTCATTTCGTGAAACCTAAATGTGTAATTTAAAAAATGTGGTGTTAATCTGTATATAATTAAAAAGCTACTGGTAAGTGACGGAAAATAAGAGATGATAAGAGGAAAGAATCTACAAGTTACTTGATGTTTTGGTGAGCATTACGATTTTTTTTAACGCTCATTAAGACCGAACTATTTAACTAAACAGCTTGTCTCACATATAGCAGAGTAGATAACTACAGTGATCTTATGATGGTCCTCTAGTCTGTGTGTGTGTACTCACCTAATTGTGGCTGCAAGAGTCGATACTCAGATCCTGGCCCCGTGCGTGTGTGTGCACGCGTGCGCTTGTGGGCGTGTTTTAATGGAAGGAACACTTATAAGTTTACGACGTCTGAGTAAAGGATGTGGAGGGAAAAATAGGGAACAGTGTGAACGTGTAATTCGATAAAGGCTTAATAACACTGGGATGTGGCGTTGAGAAATGTGAGTCTCCTGGGGTAACTGTACTTATAACAAACATCACTGCTTCATGAATAATAAAAAATGAATGATTAATATATAAATATATATGTATATATATATATATATATATATATATATATATATAATATATATATATATATATATTATATATATGTGTGTGTGTGTGTGTGTCTGTGTCTGTGTGTGTGTATGTGTGTGTATGTGTGTGTGTGTGTGTGTGTGTATGTGTGTATGTGTGTGTGTGTGTGTGTGTGTACTCACCTAGTTCACCTAGTTGAGGTTGCAGGGGTCGAGTCCAAGCTCCTGGCCCCGCCTCTTCACTGGTCGCTACTAGGTCACTCTCCCTGAACCATGAGCTTTATCGTACCTCTGCTTAAAGCTATGTATGGATCCTGCCTCCACTACATCGCTTCCCAAACTATTCCACTTCCTGACTACTCTGTGGCTGAAGAAATACGTCCTAACATCCCTTTGATTCATCTGTGTCTTTAGCTGTGTGTGTGTGTGTGTGTGTGTGTGTGTGTGTGTGTGTGTGTGTGTGTGTGTGTGTGTGTGTGTGTGTGTGTGTATGTATTGTGGATAAAACGAGAACCAGGAAAACATAAGTGTAGTTTACGTGGAAAATTTAAATAGTCGGATGCCTTGGAGTGATGATCAAGAAAGATGATAAGAAAAAAGAAGCAGAGCACAAGAAAACAATAAAAAAAATCGGGGTGTTGTGAAAATTTTATGAATGGAAAAATTGGTACAGTGTCATGTATGGCTGTGAAATTCTTTTCTTTAACCATGGATACATAATATGAATAAAATGATCTGAAAAAAAAATAAGAGAGGAAAAGTGATGGAATGTTAAAAAAAAGAGATATGACTGTTGTGAAAACCAAAGACGAGATGGTCACGTGATGATCACGTAGTTACAAGAAAAAGTAAGAAAAAGCATCCAAGAGGATGGCGGAGAGTTGTGTGGCGTGCCAAAGTTTTGTGGGAGAGGACGAGAGGCTACATCGAGCAAGACGTTAATGTAGGCTTTGCGCACGTAACACTTTTTTTTTTAAATTATCTTAAGGGCGCACAATGTTATGGGCATATTAAAAGTACATTATGTTGATAACCCAATAAAATCAATGTTACTATTTCTGAACACCTCGGGTTGGGCCAGTAAGGTTCATTAATGAAATACTCAATTCTTCACTCACCTGATGGCGAGAATACTAGAGATGTATGTGTTTGAAATTGAAATCAATGAGGCTTCCAGGTACCAACGTCTCTGTAAATCACTCTTTGATGAGTACTGCTGCTCCTCCCGCCTCACGATGTGACCATGTATGCTCAGATGTTGAACACATGGTCAATCATGGCTGCAGGCATATGTATGTTCCCTAATGCGTTGTTCCATGACCCTTATGTAAGCTTCATCGCATTCCTTGCAAGGGATCAACAGTTTCTTCTACTACTGTCGATGTATCAAGCATAATTACCTATTTGTAGCTATAGGAGCAGGGCTATACTCGTGGTGTTCCGTCTTCAACAATGTGTTCACATATTTTGTTTTAAATTTCCAATGGTTGAATAACTTATTACATCCTTTGTAGCTCATCCCATTCATCTACCACTGCGGAAAAAAAATCCTAGTATCCATTCAACATCACCCTTTTTTCAATTTACAAATATAGCCTCTTATCCTGTTTGCATGTACAAAAAAATATTCTATCTTATCTTTCATATATTTTTATGATCTTATGTATCTCCTCTTGTTCTATTATCAGCCAGCGTGGGCATATTTAGTACTTTTAATCTTTCATCATAGTTCATATATTTAAATTGATAACCATTTTGTGGCTCTTCTTTGAACCTTTTGTAAATTATTCACATTTTTTAGGATTTGGGCACCACACTACCGCTGCATATTCCAACTTGAGCCTAATATATGTTATAAACTGCTTATTTTTCTAGCGATTCTACACCCTTATAATTAAAAGCTATTTTATAATTCCATAGAGTATCATATAAATTTCTCGCAGCTTCGTTTATATAATCTACCGGTGACAATATCTGCTAATAATAACGTTCAGTCATAGTACAGAATATCTGGTTTTACTTTTGCTGTAGTTAGTACGGCAGTATGTATAAATTCTCTCCTTTGGTTACTGTTTGTGTTTTCCTTAGATAATATTTGTTACATGATGTATAATTATTACATTTGTATGTGGTATTATATGGCCATGGAAAGCTTATTACATTTGTTGACAGATAAGGCCTGTTTTGTTATTTTTATGTGATGTGATGTACTTTTTAATAAAATATAAAAAAAAATAATAACACTTAGGTCCCTTTCTCTGACAGTTTCAGCATTTTGATATACTAGTCTATATTCTTCATGGCGCCTGATTTCACTCTCTTCCCATTTCTATTACATGGCATTTACTATATCTACATTAAATTATATCATCCATCTATCGCTATATTTACTCAATTTATCCAAATGTTCCTGCAGAAATTCAGTCATTTTTATAATTTATTGGACCTAATATTTTTGCATCATCTGCTAAAATATTTATATAGATTTGTTATTCCCTCTGGTAAATTAATTATATAAATTAAAAAAATATTACTGATAAACTGAAAACACTATTGATAAACTTAAAGCATTATTAGAATAAATGTGAGAATAACACATAAGTTATTATATTCACCTGAGAACTGTTCCCCATACCTCTCTGACCAGAAATGATACATAACTTCACTCACGTAGTATAGTGGTTCTAAAGTGTATATCAATGACACGCTTATGCATCATAGTGTGAAAGTTAGAGGCAAAACTTGACAAAGCGTGATGGTTGGTTTGGCCAGACACTCGGTGACGTTGTGCTGTTGGTATGCCTGCCACAACCTCCTGCCAAATGAACTTTCTAGAACACGACAACAAATATCGTATCATTATATACTTTGTCAAATATTGCATTGTTATAATTTTCCATTCATGACGGACATTGTAATGAGTTGCCACCGAAGTAAACTTGCGTTTTCTTTATTATATAATGAGCTTAAATATCTGGTTCTTGGGTGATAGCATTCTACCATGCACTCCCCTCAGGGAAGGTTCCTTGATGTTGGTGAGGGGCTCTTGATTTAGGTAATTGGATCTGTGCTCCACTTCCCCGAATTAAGCCTGAATGCCTTCCACATCCTCCCAGGTGCTGTATAATCCTACGGGTTTAGCGCTTCCCCTTGATTATAATAATAATAATAATCTAGCATGCACTGCAGAATCTCTGCTGGTGCATGTTCTCTCCTGTGTCCTCCATGTGGGAACGTATCTCCTGTCACCACTATTGGAAAAGACCCGGGCCGGGAGAATACCGGCGAATAAAACAGAAAAAAAATATCTCCTGCAATGCCATAGTGCTAGACTACAGCCGACTTGCCAGAAGCACGCCATGACATTCTAGAATCTAGATGAATAACATTGCTCACTTCATTTAATAAAATATAAGATTAACAATACTAAAGTTATCGATGTCTTCTATATAATTACTACATGAATATATCCATCCCCCCCCCCAAAAAAAAAAAAAAATTTTAAATGTAGTGGCAGCCTCAAACTTGACCCTAACAGGTCGCAAAGAAACCCAGTTGGAGGATGTTACTGAAATCATAGTACATGGAAAGAATCTAGCTCATCCGAAAAAAAAAGTCTCCAAATGTGAACTAATCTTTATACACAGACACATTATAGATTAAATTGCAGTTTTATTGTTGGGAGTACACATGATTGAACCTAGGGACGGTATCGTCATGACGGTATCCCCATGACACTTATTCCCCACTATATGCCGTCTTGCGATATTTTTCATTTCTCAGTAGCAACAAACTATTGGCATTAAAATGCAAAAACAGTACGGAACACTTTATAACCACATTTCATACTGCTTTTATCTTATTGTCTACTGAACTGGTACTTTGTATTTTCCCAACTACATATCCAAATTACGTACGACTTTTTCTGAAAGTCATGCTATGGAAAGTTTTCGACTTTCGTTTGGATAGTTTACAGTGGGAATAAGTTATGCTTTCTATCAGACTTCGTGGACTAGGTATATAAATTGATCCTCATTATCGATATGCCACCCTTCCCATTATCTGCTGCATCCGATGAACCACTGAAGTAAATTATGCCAGAAAAAAAAAAAGCACTTTAAGGAGAGTGCGCAATCTTGGCCTTAGCAGCAGCAGCAGTCAGAGGGATGTTGAATAAACCCCAAGTACCTACACTGGGTCAAACATAGCACCACAAACCCTCCAGCTGGAAAAACATTCACAGAAAGCACTGCTGCCGCTTAGCTCTCGAGTCTAGAGTGAATTAGAAAAAAAAATTCATCAGATTGTCCCCACCGCGAAAACAAATTCAATATCTCGAAATTAATTTCAGACTGAAATTAATATGGACTTACCTTAAACAGGGTTGTTAGGATTAAACTATATTATATTGCATAAATTTTAGTAATGTTAGGCAAGATTTAATGCAAAACAGAATAAAATGCATTGAAGTGTTTCCTGAAATCTGTGCAGCTGTTTCCATGTTTTTTTTTCTCCTTTGGTAAAAAAAAAGCTGTATTTTACATGTCGTAACATTACCTCTCCCACTCTTTTGATTTGTTCCTTCATAGCTCACTTCTTTCCATCCAGCCATTACTTTTTAGAAGTGCCTGTCCCTCGCTACTTTCCACTACTTCTCATTTCTCTTTATATAGAAGTCCTTAATGAACCTACATTTGTTTTCTTTGTCTCAGTAATTGTGATGAGTCCTAGATGTAAGTCCTGAAGTCTTTCGTTTAGGTCGCTGATAAGAGATAAAATAAGATTTTGTTCGGATTTTTAACCCAGGAGATGCAATCAATATTTGTCTCACAAATATATATTGCTGAATGAAGAAAAGACAGGTGCGCAGCAAGCTTTTATTGTAGAACTTTATTAAGTCAACTGATAATAAAGCTCTACAGTTTCCTTCATTACCGTCTGAGGTGAGGCTTTGTATCTGGTTGGTATACTGGATGGTCGTGAATGACAAGCGGTTGGTTGCTCTGGGAGGACCAGAGTGTGAAAGACAGGGAAGCAGGAAAGGGAAGTAAAGAATTGTTGATTTTGAAGTGCACCGGGCAGCGAGGACTTTTTGTACTCTACCATAAAAACCATTCATTCACATTAGTCCCGCCAACAATAAAATAATTTGGACTCACCTATTTATGGTTGCAGGGGTCGAGTCTCAGATCGTGAGAGAGAGAGAGAGAGAGAGAGAGAGAGAGAGAGAGAGAGAGAGAGAGAGAGAGAGAGAGAGAGAGAGAGAGAGCGTAAAGCGATCGAAAAATACACTGAGTGTTGGAGTAAAAGTAATCAAATTACAATTTGTTATGAATAACACTGGGGTGAACATTACTGCGTAGTAGAAGCAACAACTGTAGTGGCAAGGCGCCAGTGTCTGGGCTTTCTTCAACCTCGCGTATTCCCTCCCGTCCGCCTTTCCTCTTCCTTCCCCCACCCCCACTCCTCCCTTCCTCTTCATTACTCACCATTCCTCCCTTCCGCCTTCTCTTCACATCCCCTGCTGAGCCTTTACCTAATTGCTGATGGACAACTGCTCATAAACATATGGCGCCTCACCTTGTACTAACCCGGACTACTGTTGTATGGTATAATTTATCTCACCAAAATATGGTCAAATAAATTTGTGGAACAAATATTAAACTAGATATCAACAATGAGGCAGAGACAGCTTTGTCGCTGTCTCTGCCTACCGCAGTTTCTTCCAGTATCTTCGAGCTATAAAGGATAATTAATTATAAATATAATTACCCCTAGGGAGTGTTATTCAGCATATCTCAGAAACAACTGTTCCACTTTACAACTAATCCACAAATTTAAAATAGAAACTAGACAACGTCCTCTAGTTTCCATTTGTAATTTGTACCTGAAGGCTACCTGCCTCCACGGCCCGGTCACAAACCAGGCCTAAACTATTTAAAATAAAAACTAGACAACGTTCTCTCTAGGTTCCATTTCTAATTTGTTTGGTGAAAAATTCTGCAGCCTAACAAAAAAAAAGTAGGTATCTGTGTTAGTCGACTGTTTAGCAAGTGTTCATTCAGATTCAGAGCAAGTTTAATTGTCTTATACAGTAAGTTATGAGTAAATCAACCTAGGATAGCCCAATAAATTATCCTAGCCAATCATGTTGGCTAGGATAGTCATGTTTTTTGTAATAGATACCAAAATTTCGCCGCTCAATCGAGAGGCCATATCAACAATATCTGATTCTAATTTAATGTCTTAAATTTAATTATTCTATCCATGCCCATTCTAACATAATAGGGAAACTGATATCCAGGGGATAGCCTGTCGTCCACCTTCCTTTTCACCTCTACGCCTGAGCTCCCCTCAAGGAAGGTTCCTTGATGTTGGTGAGGGGCTCTTGATTTAGGGAATTGGATCTGTGCTCCAGTTCCCCGAATTAAGCCTGAATGCCTTCCACATCCCCCCCCAGGCGCTGTATAATCCTCTGGGTTTAGCGCTTCCCCCTTGATTATAATAATAATTCGCCTGAGCTGGTTTCTGGATTTGTCACTATTTTATCTCAGTTATTACCTGATAATAGTTCGAGACGGACCAAAACGTAGTCTCAAGTTTCGAATATCCAGTGACAGACGAGCCATCAACCAGGAAGTCTTACTACAAATAACTCCACTTGTTGACTTGCTTGATGAGGTCAGGGATGTGCTTCTAAGAACGTGTTTTGACAAGCACTATCAACATGTCAGCTTTATCTCGTCCCATTTAATACTTGGCATAAACACGGGTCTTTTCTTTCTGTCTCATGCACAAAAAGCAAGTAAATCTTGCAAACTTTTATTTATATACTTATCATTACTTTCTTATGTCCGTTAATATTTTTTTTTGTGCTGTATCCAATTCAAGAGGCCTAGTCAGAGGCCTGGCAGACGAGGGTGTCAACTATGGTGGCAAAAATTCCAAACGACATTACGAAGTTTCATCAAACAAAAAAGTGAAGTATTTCCTTTGTTTGTCAATTAATATTATTACAAAGCAATTTATTCATAATATAGTTTACTGGTAGTTTGACAAACCGTGATATTTGTCATTAGTATATCCCAAAAATGGAAAAAAAATGGCAGGATGTGCTCCTCAAATGCGACACTGCCTAGCCGAAATCGGAACTTTTCATCACTCCACACGTGTTATATTGCAAATTGCAAGACATTATTGCTCCCGCAAACTTTATAGTGAATTTTCGCCGATTAAGAGTATATTCACTTCGTCTAAAAATAGTTGCCTTACTTTTTCGAACCCAACCCTGCCTAGCGCAGCGTTACATATCTGAGCGATAAACCCACAGAAATCATGCATCATTATTACTTTTATGGATAAGCCCTAAACTCGTAGGGGTCATGGGAGGCATTCACGTTTGATCCAAGGAAGAGTGCGGTAGGTCCAAGAACTATGATTTAATTGTACAAAAGGAAAAATAGGAATAAATAAAAAGGAGATAAATAGCGTGTTGAAAATATCTAACCAAGACAGGACTCGCAGCAATGGATTCAAGTTGGAGAAACTTAGAGTAAGATAGGATATAGGGAAGAACTGGTCTGGCAACAGAGTTGTAGATGAGTGGAACAAATTTCCAGGTAGTGTCAGTGAGGTAAAAACTTTTGGTAGCTTTAAATAAAGGTTAGACGAGTACATGAGTGGGTGTCTGGTGGGTGAAAGTTAGACCTGCCTAGCAAGGGCCAGTAGGCCGCCCGCCCTACTTATGTTGTGTATTCCTGTGTAAAAACGGTAAGGCTTAACACTCGCCCAATTACAAATGACTGTACTTACCTCTTCCACTCATCAGAGGACCAGAAACATATTGTACCTCCTGCTCATTAGTGGAGTACCACCCAGGTCTGCACCACTGTACCTCCTAACACATACACACATGTACAAATGTAAACACAAACCGGACAAACTCTGTCGACCAATGCCTCTCGAGCCTTGTTCTAGAGCGTCACCCCAGCACACGCACACAGCTTCAAAATAAACAATGAAAATTAATAATTCGATCACAAGTCTGGGATCTTTCTCAGGACTGATTAATAAAAAGAACTTGTAAGTACAGTGAAACGAATTTCTTTGAAATTAAGGTAGTTTTAATAAATGGCCTGACCCACGTGTTACATCAGCCTTCTCTAGACCTGTGCCAATAACCATCTAGTCTCCACTGTCCCACTGACAGGTTAAAATTCAGGATATCCGAATGTGAGTCCGATGCATTATTTCAGCTCTGCCCCGATCAATATTGTGACTTTGCAGGCGATGTAGCATACGCCCAATGAAAAGCAGGGGTACCATTAGCACAATAAGTGTCCGGGACCCAAGACTGTTCAACAGCCTTCCACCAGCCATAAGGGGAATTACTAATAGACCCCTGGTTGTCTTCAAGAAGGAGCTGGACAGATACCTAAAGTCAGTGCCGGATCAGCCGGGCTGTGGTTCGTACGTTGGACTACCTTTGGCCAGCAGTAACAGCCTAGTTGGTCAGGCTCTGCTGATCCACCGGGAGGCCTGGTCGTGGACCGGGCCGAAGGGGCGTTGATCCCCGGAATACCCTCCAGGTAGGAGTAGTGTCCTGTCTTTTATAAAAGGCCTGTGAGGAGGCAGGGTCGAGTGTGAAGTCCATAGAAAGCCCCTGGAAGCAGAAAATACTCGAGGGTCTCAAGATGCCCCGGGAAGCAGGTATATGTTCAGTATGAGTATTAATGGGGTTACTGAGAGGAACTAGCCTCACCCTCTGGCACTGGGAACTGAGAGCAAGAACACTCCCTAGAGATGTGTATCAAGTGTAGATACGCTGATAGAAGTGAATATATGTGCCGAGATGTGTGTATCTCCTATACCTATAGTATGCGGCAGTTTTATGAAGGATTCTACATTAGTAAATAAAGGACAACTAGAGTGTAGTGAAAATGTAATGCGACCAGTATAGCGAAGTAATATGCAATAATGAGTGTAGTGTGATGAATGAAGACATGGCTGTGAGACGTTGCACAATGAGTCAAGTGTTGCGATGGATGCTGCTTGTTGGCTGTGTGTCAAGGTCATTCTATGTGGTGAGGCGTGGTCTTTCACACATACTCTGTGCGTAACAACATTTTTGAAAACCAGGAAGTGGGAGTCAGGCGTCCTCCCCAACCCCCCTCCCACACCATTGGTTGTGGCACTTGACAACTGTCCAGAATTCTCGAAATGGTGTAGCAGAAAACGTTTATATATTCTCAGTATAGTAATTCTGCACCTTGGAATGAATGTTGTGCATGTTACTGACAGAAGGTCCTAAGAAAACTTTGGGCTGCTGCCGTATCTAGCAAATTTTCCTCTCAAGTTAACTGCGTGAAGTATATATAAATCAGTACTGCAAATAAATTTGACATGTATAATCTGATCTATATAATGGAGAGATGCAAAACTACCACAGTAAATTTTTAGATCTGAATTAATTATCAGATGCAAGAAGACTTCATGGCGGAAGAATGGGCATAAAAATAAAATATTACTGAATACATTTTTAAACGTGTGTTTCTAATCAATATATTTGTTTATATGCCTATGAGTTGTAAGATTTTAGCAATGCAAACTTGAACAAAAATGTTTATGAAATGCTAGTGATGCTAGACATCTCCCTTCAAGGAGATGCCTTTATGCAAGGAATTGAAGCTACCACCCCTTCCTCGGATCAGTCCTGATTGTCAACTACCATTCCCATTCTCAAGGCATTGCATGATGCTTGCAGGTTTAGCGCTTCCCCGTAAATATAATCTAATAGTACTGTTGATAACTTTATTACTGAACAAATAACTATTTCATTGTAACCAATAATTCACCCCCCAATGAAAAGCAGGGGTGTCACTAGCACGTTAAGAGACCATACAATAAGTGTCAGGGGCCCGAGACTGTTCAACTGCCTCCCAGCACACATAAGGGGGATTACCAACAGACCCCTGGCAGTCTTCAAGCTGGCACTGGACAAGCACCTAAAGTCAGTTCCGGATCAGCCGGGCTGTGGCTCGTATGTTGGTTTGCGTGCAGCCAGCAGCAACAGCCTGGTTGATCAGGCTCTGATCCACCAGGAGGCCTGGTCTCAGATCGGGCCGCGGGGGCGTTGACCCCCGGAACTCTCTCCAGGTAAACATCAGAATGTCACTTTAATGCAGAAAATACGTACATAATTGTGGCTAGTTCAGATCTTCGTATCCCCCCGCCCCCCGCTGGTGACTTTTTCACTTGAGGACGTTCATCCTACTACCACTAATCACTCGTCTACCGTAATGGATTTTTTTCGGTTAATATTGAGTTTAGGGCTCAGTGAGTTAAGCCTTTATTTTCAGTCTGTAACACAAGGAATCTAGACAGAACCCGGCAAAAAGTTATTTGCTGTGCATATTTTTTGGAGAGGAGAGATATTAGCAACAAAATTATTTTTATGGGAGGTACAATATGTAAGGTAAATTACATGCCGGGCCAGTCAGCATCCGTGACTGGCTGGCCTATTGAACCTACAATACCCAAATAATGTCCCTCGAATATACGTACATTCAGTTATGTTGGATTATGTAGGGGCAGGATGGTTGAGATGGGTTGGATTAGGTTAAGCTGGTTGCAGTAATTAAATAAAAGTGTTTTTAAATAGTCTTCTCGAGACCAAATACATCCTGAACTAGTTTTTCTTACATTTTGCACAAAATGCGATTATCTCTTTTTGCGTAAATTAAGCAGTATTGTATATTTTCCATTAAAATTTTTCGTGAAGCTAAATGGAGCTTTTAACCTCAATATTAACTATATATCTCGATCTACATTCGTGTATGTGTATGGGAAAGGGAGGGGGGGGGGCGAGGAGATTAGTGGGTGTCAGGTGATGATAATGATGCTTGAGGTAGCTCTTGAAGAGAGGAGCGCCTGTCTCCACCCTGTCTTTCAGCAGGATAAAGCACCTCGTCATTTTAAAAGCCGGGGCCATCTGATGCTATCTTGATTTTTTTAGTTACAAATAAGTTACTTTAAAACTTTTTATGACACTACACCACCTGCAAAACTGGATAACACGTGTTTAGTTTTAGGCAGTTGTTGGGAGGATAAGAAAGGAGTAAAGTTTAACACACAGAATGTTCAGTCTACAGCAGTTGACCCAAAAATAAACAGGCACCCACTGGAAAAAAAACACAGGAAACAAAAAAAATCAGCTACCTCAGCCCCCAGCCATAGTGCAAATCCGGATTCAGCTGAACCCTTCTACAGCCACCACAGCCATAGCCCCTAATACAGATGTGGTAGAAGAGTCCTCTTCGGGTAAAAATGTTGGCTTCCTGACAACGGATGGTGGTGTCTCTGGTTTGGCTACGGAGAACTGTAGTGCAATTTTCGGATATGCACAGATTAGGAATACATCCAGTACGAATTGTATCCAGCCAAAAACAAAATGGTGCAAATTCTGCTTGGGGCATCTGTAAGCATGGAATATCAGGGAAAACAAATGGGACATGCAACTTTGAGCGTCCCAAAAAATGCCGCGACCTCCTGTCTAAATTCTTCCAACCTGAGATGTGTCATTCTTCAGTCATCGAAAAACAATGTTACAATAGCAACTGCCCCACATACTACCTCAAAGGGACCAGGAGGCACACACCTCGTATAACAAATCATAGTAGTTATGGTAGCTATAACAACTCCACTCCAAGTGATTTTTTAGTGGTAGGAAACGAAGAAAGAAAATGCAAATTTATAACCAAAATAGTCCACCACCTTGGAGCCTTGTTGGACTGGAGACACAGCCAGTGGCCCCTCCGGACTCACAACTACTGATGCCAACAACGAAATTCCGCCAGCAAACATGCAACACGACCTCATTTATATTTGCTAATATACAGGGCCATAAGCCATCCACCACCAACAGAATACCTTTCATTAGTGGACTTCTAGGGTAGTCAAATGTAATGTTTGCAGCTTTCACAGAGACCCACACAAAAGATTACTTTGACAGTGAAATATGGATACCTGGGTATAACCTTTTCAGACGCGACAGAAAGAACAGGCAACAAGAGGAAGTTGGCCTGTATGTCAAAGAGTTGATCATTTGCACTGAACACCATAAATGATGTATTTGAAGTTCTACCAATAAAAATCGAGAACCAAAACTTAGTCATTGTACTTGTATATAAGCCACCAGATGCAACTTCCCAACAGTTCAAAAAACAGCTATCAAAAATTGACTCCTGTCTGCAAAACCTTCCAGCCCCATCCCCAAACACCTTGCTTGGTGACTTCAATCTAAGACATACGAAATGGAAGAATATAGCAAATAATGTTGTAGCAGGAATAATCCCTGGAGGCAGCTCAGATAAAAAGTCATACACACATGAGCTGCTGAATTTCTGTAAATGAACACACCCTAAGTCGGCAGATAGTGGAGCCAACAAGACTGGAGAACACATTAGACTTTATTTTCACAAATAATGAGGACCTAGTAAGAAACATAATATAAAAAATAACTAATTCTTATCACAATCTAATCGAAGTCCAGACTTATATGCACAGGGTCCTGATCAGCAAAGTGCATACAGCTATGAAGGTACCTTTACCAAATTCAACTTCAGCAGCAAGAACATCAACTGAAGAAGAGCATCAAGAGAAGAAGTAAACTGGTGAGAGAGAGATGCTCCCTCTACAGGAGAAGGTGAAGAATCACTGAGCTTCTCAAGAATGCCAGATTACCTGAAACACGGAAGGAAGCACTAACAAGGGAAGTGGAAAACACTGAGCTAAAGTTAAAGGACTTGTACAGGATTCAGGAGAGACAAGAGGAGCTAAAAGCAATTAATGAAATTGAAAGAAATCCGAAATATTTCTTTTCATATGCCAAAAACAAAGCAAAAACCACTTCTAGTATAGGGCCCTGCTCAGACAAGACGGATCCTGCATAGATGACAACAAAGAAATGAGCGAGATACTGAAATCTCAATATAACACTGTGTTCAGTGATCCACTAATCAGTCTAAAGATAGACAGTCCAAACAATTTTTTCATGGATGAGCCTCAAAACCCTGCCAATGTATCCCAAATTTCTGACATAACCCTAACACCACTAGACTCGACGAAATGCCCATGCATTAAGCCACAGGCCCAGACTCGTGGAACTCTGTGTTCATAAAGAACTGCAAGAAATCCCTAATCCCTAATCCTAATCTGCACACAGAAATCACTCCCTACGAAAGCAAAATACTTGGTAGGCGATGCAACATACCCCCAGTGAAAAGCAGGGGCGCCACTGGTACACTAAGAAAACACAGTGGCAAGGGCTCAAGACTGTTCAACAGCCTCCCACTAACCATAAGGGGCATTACCAATAGACCCCTGGTTGTCTTCAAGAGGAAGCTGGACAGATACCTAAAGTCAGTGCCGGGTCAGCCGGGCTGTGGTTCGTACGTTGGACTACGTGCGACCAGCAGTAACAGCCTCGTTGATCAGGCCCTGATCCACCGGGAAGCCTGGTCGTGGACCGGGCCGCGGGGGCGTTGACCCCCGGAATGCCCTCCAGGTAGACTCCAGATAAGGGTACACAAACGTACCTTTATTATTAAATATTATAATTATTATATTCATAGTAAAGGGTAAATCCGTAAGGGTCTTGAGTATTATAAATTTCGAAAATACTGGCATAAAGCGAGATGTTTTTCATTAAAATATTTTTAAAACCAAAACTGATCACTTTTATGCTAATTAGTTTCACTTTCTGGGGCCAAGTATAACTGGTGCATGGAGTGAAGAAACTTGAGTATTTACACTAGTGGAATATAAGAGTCGCCTTCTCCCATGTGATTAACTCCCTTTCTTAATGCTTCTAATAAAAATATTTTACAAGCGGCTTGAAGATGTTAGTAAACATGTCGACGACAGAGGTAAAGTGAGACCCTCTTGGCATCCTCACCTCACAAGAAGGAGTGAGACTCTCCTGGCACCCTCACCTCGCTCGAGGGAGGAGTGTGGAAAGGTGGAGTGAAACTCTTCTTGCATCCTTGCCTCACATGAGGGCGATGTGGAGTGAGATTTCTTGCACCCTCAGACGAGAGAGGAGTGAGAAATGGAGACTCTCCTGGCACCTCTTACATCATAAGCAGTGAGAGAAGATCTCAATGGCAGTCCTTTACCTCACACGAAGGAGAAGAGGAGTGAGACTCACGAAGAGAGGTATGATCGCCTTACAAGAGAGAGGGATGAGGGAGAGGTTTAGTGGGACTCACGAGGACGAGGCGAAATCTTCCTGGCATGCTCACCTCTCACCACTGCCAACAGCCCTCCATAGCTAGTGTGTGTGTGTGTATGCGTGCGCGCGCTCACCTATATGTGGTTGCAAGGGGTCGATTCACAGTTCCTGGTCCCGCCTCTTCGCAGACAGTTACTAGATCCGTTCTTTCCACGCTTCAAGAGCCATATCGTACTTCTTAAACCGGTGTATGGATCCCGCCTCTACTAATTCACACTCCAGATTGTTTCACTTACTGACAACTCTAAGGCTGAAGAAATACTTCCTAACATCCTTATGACTCGGCTGAGTTTTCAACTTCCAGTTGTGACTTCTTCCTGTATCCCATCTCTGGAACATTCTGTCCCTGTTCAACTTTTCAATTCCTCGCAGTATTTTGTACGTCTTTATTATATCCCCCCCTATAGTCTTTCTGTCCTCCAGTATCATCAGGTTGAGTTCCCTGAATAGGGAACATACTTGTTCCCATTGTATGTTTTTGTTATTAAAGTTGAATTATGTGAAGGCACCCTCATGAGTGATCACATTTTGCTGGTCAGGAACCCTGTGCATACATGTCTACCTCTTATGTTATGATCTGAGTGTATTGTCTTTGATAGGGTTATATTATGTATCAGATCGTCGTTGTTCGTGAAGATGAGGTCCAGTGTATTTTCTAGTCTTGTAGGCTCTAATATTTGCTGGTTTAAAGTGAATTTGGTGCAGCGATTTAATAGCTCGTGTGTGTGTATGAATTTTCATCTGAACTGCCTCCTGGGGTGATCTCTGCTAAAATATTATTTGGTACACTCCTCCATTTTAGGTGTCTTAAGTTGAAATCTCCCGGTAGCAAGATGTTTGGGGCAGGAGTTGGGAGATTTTCCAGACTGGTCAGTTTTCAAAATCTGTTCCTGGAACTGCTGTAGGTTGCATCCGGAGGCTTGTATACAACCACAATGACAAGGATTTGGTTTTCAATCTTTACTGCCAAAACTTCAACTACATAATTTGAGGTGTTAGTTCTGAGCAAATGAGCGACTCTGTGACGTACAAGCCAACCTCCCCTTGTTGCCTGTTTAGTCTGTCGCATCTGAATAGGTTATAACCTGACCTGGGATCCATATTTCATTGTCAGAATTATCCTTTATGTGGGTCTCTGAAAGCTGCAAACACTGCATTCGACACCGTGAGCAGTCCCTTGATGTAGGGAATTTTGTTGTTTGTTGACAGCTTTAGACCCTGTATGTTTGCAAAGATAAATGTCGTTATATTGATGGAATTTAGGGGAGGTTTTATTTGCTGGCTTTAATATCTGTTGTTCTGGAATGGAGGCCAATGACTGTGCCTCTGCTCCTGAAGTGTCATTTTGATGTTCAGTCTTTTTTCCTTCCTGGCACTAAAAAACCTCCTCTGGAGAGGTTATGGCTCCTCTTTAGTTTCCCATAGTCCGGCTCGTCTGTGTCTTGTCCCCTTTAGATGATGTGCCTGGCAGTGTACGTTGTAGCATTTTATTTTATGGAGTGACTAGTGACACATTTCCGGGTGAAATTTTAATTAAAGGAAGGGGAGTAGCACCCTCCTGTCGTCATGTGGGTGCGGAATTTTTTGAGATGGTCAAAGACGTATGTGACACCTGTTTTACCAGATATACCATGCCTGCAGATACCCAAGGCATAGAATTTGTATAGATTGGAATTTTGTTTGCAAAGATTTGTTGTGGCTGCATTCCATGCTGGTGCATTTTTTGTTTCCCCACTACCTACCGCCCCTGTATGGACATTGTGCATAATAGCGCACAAAATGCATGCTAAAGGAATAACAGGAAAAGTTGGTAGATGGATCTATAATTTCTTCACAAACAGAACACAAAGAGTAGTAGTCAACAGAGTAAAGTCTGAGGCAGCTACAGTGAAAAGCTCTGTTCCACAAGGCACAGTACTCGCTCCCATCTTGTTTCTCATCCTCATATCTGACACAGACAAGGATGTCAGCCACAGCACCGTGTCTTCCTTTGCAGATGACACCCGAATCTGCATGACAGTGTCTTCCATTGCAGACACTGCAAGGCTCCAGGCGGACATCAACCAAATCTTTCAGTGGGCTGCAGAAAACAATATGAAGTTCAACGATGAGAAATTTCAATTACTCTGATATGGTAAACATGAGGAAATTAAAACTTCATCAGAGTACAAAACAAATTCCGGCCACAAAATAGAGCGAAAAACCAACGTCAAAGACCTGGGAGTGATCATGTCGGAGGATCTCACCTTCAAGGACCATAACATTGTATCAACCGCATCTGCTAGAAAAATGACAGGATGGATAATGAGAACCTTCAAAACTAGGGATACCAAGCACATGATGACACTCTTCAGGTCGCTTGTTCTATCTAGGCTGGAATATTGCTGCACACTAACAGCACCTTTCAAGGCAGGTGAAATTGCTGACCTAGAAAATGTAGAGAACCTTCACGACGCGCATAACGGAGATAAAACACCTCAATTACTGGGAACGCTTGAATTTACTGAACCTGTACTCCCTGGAACGCAGGCGGGAGAGATACATGATTATATACACCTGGAAAATCCTAGAGGGACTAGTACCGAACTTGCACACGAAAATCACTCACAACGAAAGAAAAGACTTGGCAGACGATGCAACATCCCCCCAATGAAAAGCAGGGGTGTCACTAGCACGTTAAGAGACAATACAATAAGTGTCAGGGGCCCAAGACTGTTCAACTGCCTCCCAGCATACATAAGGGGGATTACCATTAGACCCCTGGCAGTCTTCAAGCTGGCACTGGACAGGCACCCAAAGTCGGTACCTGACCAGCCGGGCTGTGGCTCGTACGTTGGATTGCGTGCAGCCAGCAGTAACAGCCTGGTTGATCAGGCTCTGATCCACCAGGAGGCCTGGTCACAGACCAGGCCGCGGGGGCGTTGACCCCCGGAACTCTCTCCAGGTAAACTCCAGGTACTCCACCAGTTTTTACTGGTAATGTGTCAACACTATTCCCCTGAGGCATCATCCCTTTTTGTTTCATCTCCAGCCTAGACTCGAGAGCCTGGATTATTATTATAATCAAGGGGGAAGCGCTAAACCCGGAGGATTATACAGTCGAGAGCCTGGAGATCCGAACGTTTCGCCCACCCTTGCCCACCCCTGCATTGTATAGAGAATAAATTTTATAGAGAATAAACTTTGATTTGATTTGATTCTCTCTCAGGCTTCAAAAATCAAATATAATTGATCCGAAGATTTATTATAATCATGGCTAAGTACTAATGCCACAAATCATATGGCATCTGGGGACTGGGAGGTAATTCAGATTGATTGATCTGAGGAAGGAAAGGGTAGATCCAATTTCTTGGATTAGAAGTTTTTTAACAGAATCAAGGTACACGCCTAGAAGACAACCTAAGATGCAGGACAAAATATACCATGTTTGTTGAAGACTCATAAAAATGCGTATTCAATCTAAATAAAAATATATCAAGCTTTTATTGCCAAATTAGAAATCAACTTTGGCAGTCGATTATAGATTAAGAGGTGAGACCAGGAGCTGGAGCTTTACTTCAACAGACAAAATTTATCCATAGACAAATTAAAATTTTAAAAGGTTGCAACTACTGATAATAATTATTATCAAAACTTAGCGCTAAACCATCAGGGTCATACAGCGCTGTACTGATAATAAGAGCCACCAGGTAAGTAAATTTTGTTAGCAATTCAGGGACTGCACAACAGTGGAAGAACAGGAATATGTATTTAGTATCTGAGTGAAATGAAATATTTATGGAGTAATTTTTTTGGTTGCTTTGCCCACTAATTCTTGTTCTAACCTTGTAAAATATATAGATGATTTGGGTAATGATTTGGTGATGAGGGATGATGTTCAGTTCCATTGAACCCCAATGAAAATAAGTCACTTTGACTTTTTTTGGGGGTATCCTAGGTAATTTACACTATGTATGATAATTGTATTTATGTGTGCCTGTGCCTAAATAAACTTACAAGAAGGACGTTATGCTTGGCTGTCTTGACTTCCAATGCTACATACTGCCTCCACCACTAAGAACTCCAATGTAGAACACATTCACTACATACACCATGAATCATACTACACACATTATGAACCACGCTAGATATATGTTAGGACTACTTGATCAACATTATTTGACATTTGCCCATCTCTCCTCAGGGTGTAACTTCATAAAGGTGGCCAAGGACAACGCTGACAGGCTGGGAATCACAGGATGGATAAAAAATAACAAAACTGGTACTGTTGGTGGCCGCCTCCAAGGACCCAAATCCCACGTCGATCAAATGTAAGTTTAAAAAACTGCAGAGTAAATGATAATAATTATATCATTAGTCAGCATCATCATTATCACATCTATTATTTTCCATCAAGGTAAAATTGCCTGTAGAAATTACAGGGTCTATTAGGTTACCTAATTTGATCAAGAAGGGTCCCGGATCTGAGGAACTGGAGCTATCCTCCCATTCCTTAGGTCAAACCTAGTTACCTCCCATTCTCCAAGCACTGTATGACCCCTATGGATAGAAACAACTTTAAAAGTAAGTCATTCATTCATTTTTCATTAAAATAAAAATGAAAATAGTATGTAACAGTACTGCATAAGATTTTTTTCTTCTGAAAAAGTTTCTGCAACTATAGTAGTTCTCAAAAGCATATATACTAAATTACTTCTGCCCTATAATTTGTATTTTGGATGGATTTTTTTTTTTCACAAATTTGATATCAGAATAGTAGCGATATTTGTAGACATACATTGTCAGTGTTCCCGTGAATTCATCATTAATTTCTGTTATAGCCATAAAATATCTCTAGGTGTGTTGTTACAGGGTGAAGTGGTTGAGTGAGGAAGGTTCTCCAGGCTGCCACATTGAACGTTGTCAACTTAGCAACCAACAAGCAATTATCCGTCCTGACTACCCAAAGTTCAGCCTCAAATTCTAAATTTTTAAAGAGAAGTTTCGAGCAGCACAATCTTCAATGTATTTTATCTATAAATATTATTTAAAGTAGCCATTTACATAATTATTATTATATTTGCAAATGTGCTAAATTTGTTATATTACTTATAATAATAGTGTACCATCTACCTGTACGGTTGTTTCCATTCATTGGATACTATAGCTAGCATAACATGTTTTAGTTCCATTAAATGACATTGCAAATCTTGAATAATGAAGGACATTAGTAAAGGTATCTGCTTTTCCCATGTTCAAACATGATGTAGGAGACAGTTATATTGATTGTGGATTTAGATCAATTTGTAATTGATAATGCATTACATATTGGAATTATTTTATAATCTACATTGGATTGAATATTCAAAAATTCCATTACAAAAACATTACTTTTACCTGATGGGCATGAAATACATGGAATAAGGCATATAATGCTGTTAAGCATATTATTCAAGTAAATCGAATGGAAAGCACCATGACGATACACAGTAAAGAATACAGCATAAATAAAGAAAAAGGCTAATTTTAATCACCAATATAAACATGGCAGTTTTGACGTGGCATTCCTTGCAGTGTTAATTTTCCATTACTTTGTCAGAAAAATTAAAATGCGTCCAAATGCTGCATAAAAGACAGCAACCAGTAATAAAATTATTAGTTATCACATACAGTAATAATACAGATGTATATGACAGTAAATAGACTGCTCACCAACCATAACTTTTGTAGAACATCCATTCTTGTATGTCCCCATCACCAGTATGAACTGCCATGAATTTTTCTTATCATAAAATCCATGGCTTTAATTTGGATTACAATACAAAGATAATACAGTATCTGTACTTCACATTTTACTATAGTTTCTTCATTTAAGTTGACTCACTTTTCACCATCACAAATTTTCAAGTAGTGTATGTATATGGAAATTTGTGATTGACTTCACATCTTCCTGGGTAACATTTGTGTTCATTTTATCATTTATTGTCTTATCATTACAGTACTAGGCCAGTTAGTATGCATTAGTAGATCATTAGGGTTGGATTACAAAGCTTCATACAAGAATGAGCAAATATATATTGTAATAAATTTGTAGCTTATGCACAGCTGCTATTAATACTGATTTATTTAATAATATTTAAAGACGTTTTGTAGTAGCAGGTTTATCACAGGTATTTAAGTCAACGCGGTTTTTCACTAAATCTTGTGTAGTATTTTGTAATGTAATATCTTACTTGCCTTCCATATTGTTTTTCCTTCAACACTTTTCACTTCTACAAATTAAAGTGCTCTGAGCCATCAATTAGTTAACTTCCAGGAAGGTATTTCTTTAACCCTTTCAGGGTCAAGACCCTTGATCCTTAAAATGGTAAGAGAATAGAGGTTTCCATTATAATGATGACTGGAAAGTCACTAATAATAAAAGTGAAAGGATGATTAATAACACTGAAGCTAAACACATTTCAAATGAACCTATTTATACACTATTCACAAAAAATATACTAACAATAAAATCTAAATTAATCACAGAGGACATGAGATCTTCAGTGGAATCAAACTATGCTGTCATGAGCAATATGAAAATCTATTAATAAACCTCTATGATTTATATTTTATTTAATGGAAGAGCATTACACTCAGGGGCAAAAGAGTTCCTGGGGAATGGTAGGTAATGTCTTGATTCAAGGAAGAGGAGGGTATCTCCAGTTCTTTAGATTAAAGGACTTTAACCAGCATTAAGGCACTCTTCTTGAATGGTAATAAACCCTTATCACATTTAGTGGGAAGTGCTAAACCCATAGGGGTCAAACAGTGCTGGAAGAGTAGGAGGCAATCAGATTTAATCCAAGGAAAGGGAGGGGTAGTTCCAATTCTTTGGATCAAGTCCTTCACCAGCATCAAGGCACCTCCCTCAAAGGAAATATACCCTTAGAATTAATAAATAAG
The DNA here is from genome assembly GCF_038502225.1 of Cherax quadricarinatus. Taxonomy (NCBI): domain Eukaryota; kingdom Metazoa; phylum Arthropoda; class Malacostraca; order Decapoda; family Parastacidae; genus Cherax; species Cherax quadricarinatus. The sequence goes on along the minus strand of NC_091337.1, from coordinate 7,665,053 downwards.
TTCATTATTATTATAACTAATTTAAGGGCTAATCCCAAAGGATTATACGATGTTAGTACCTATTTGATCCTGCTTCAACACTTCCTACCTACTTTAGCTACTTACACCATCATAAACACATAACCCATGTCATTGTTGCCTCTTATTTTATAAAACCACAGGTACTACTGTATATATGAAGCAGATAATAATAGCTTTAATTCCATGTTTTCCAAGGTGATATTAGTAGTCAACTGTGATGGTGTTTGTAAAACAAGTTTTTCTTTGTTAAATATTTATTTTTGGTTTATAAAATAAAGATTTCACCTCAATTGTTTTTTAAACACTAATTTATTCTATTGTACCTATTTCTACAGTAACCATATTTTTTATTAAGCATCACGCTCATTGCTACCAAAATTAGGAATCCCTCTTGCAAATTATTATTATAATAAAAAGAAGTGCTAAACCCACTGGGTTCCCTCTTGCAAAGTTAGTTCACTATAACTAGCGGAAAGGTTTATGAAATTGGCATGTTCATGTACATTCCTGATTTTGGTTTCCTAGCAATGACCTCATGCACTGATTACACTTCTGGTTTTCTTCACTTTTCTTTCTCACTGTAACTTCACAATGATCCAGGATGGACCAAATTGTCATCTAGTTACTATAACCAACTTGAAAACTATTCCAATGGGTAATGGCTGAACCTTCCCTCTTGAAGCATTGCGATAAACAGCAAACACATACATGCAGCACTTACCATAACTGTTTCACTTTCGGGATATTTTAGCCAGTACAATTCAAGGTATCCAAGGTTAGAAAAATATATACAAATATATACCTAAATGAGATTATTATTATTACTGCAAAGTGCTAAATCTGCAGGGTTATACAGCTTAAATGAGAATAATCGAGTTTCAAAAGGATCTGCTTAGCTTGAGCCAGTAGGCCTACTAGTGATCCTCTTTATTTATCATGGGGGAAGTGCTAAACCAAATCCATGTGTCATATAGTACCTGGGAAATAGAAGGCATTTAGTTTCAATCTAAGAAAGGGGAAGATATGTTTAGTTCCTTGGATCAAGAGCATTCACTAGCATCAAAGAGTTAGTGCTTCATAAGTTTATTTATAGGTACCTATAGAGGCTATAAACACACCACACAAAGTGATTGATCTTTCTTAGAATAAACAAAATTAATGTCTTGACAAAGCATTTATAAAGGAACCTTTAAGAGAAATATTGGATGCATAGTGGTAATGAATACAGCACCTGTATTAAGAATAGTTGGCAAATACTTATTAAAATGTTATCTGTTAGTGGTTCTGGGAATTATCTTTCCCATGGGCCTCATAAGTTGGAAAGTAAATACCACAAGACTAACAACTATTAAGAAGCATACAGGAAACTAAAGGTATGTGTAAAGTTTGTAAGATATATTGTAAGATTTACTTTTCATCTTATGCAATTCTGCCAGTGAAAAACAATTAACAGATTTCCATTTTACATGTCACACAAAATATGTGTACTGTATTTATGAGCTATGTGATTTCAGCACAAAAAAATAAAGCATAACCAAAAGTCTAACCTTCATCATGCTTACTATTCTGCTCTTAAAACTACAAAACTATTAATCGTACTCTGTCCTCCAAACTGTTTTGAGCAGACACTTTCATCATTTCATAAAATAAAGAAATTATACGCAATGTCTTGTTCATTTTTTTTTCAACAAATCGGCCGTCTCCCACCTAGGCAGGGTAACCCAAAAAGAAAAGAAAACCCCCAAAACAAAAATACTTTCATCATCATTCAACACTTTCACCTCACTCATACATAATCACTGTTTTTGCAGAGGTGCCCAGATACAACAGTTTAGAAGCATATATAAAGATACAATATAAAAAGTGACCTGAAATAATATAATAAACTCCATATAGAATATAATATCAGGGCCCCAATTATATATATACCATCCTATTACACCTCCCTCCAAACTGCCAATATCCCAAACCCCTCCTTTATTAAAGTGCAGGCATTGTACTTCCCATTTCCAGAACTGTAACCAGTTTCCCTGAATCCCTTCACATGCTTAATAATTTATACAGAGTATGCTAAACCAGTCTACAGCACCTAGTTTTCATTAAAAAAAATCAATGGTTACTTTAAATTTGAAACTAAGCCTTTCTTCTGAGACTTACTATAAAGCAACATTGCACAGCCTAATCTGATTGTTAACTATCCCCATGATCACTGATCCCCATTTCCATTACCAGTGGCCTTGATTACAACTTTGAGCAATTTATGGACATGTATATCAGGTGTGTGTTTGTTCTCAAACGTCTGTAAAAAGTTTATAACGTACCCTATTATGCAAAAAGAGCTATTTTTTGCTATATCTTTCTGATGCCTGGATCAACCACACAAATAAAGCACACAATCATGGCTGCTTCTGCCTCAGATTCTACTGACCCCTGATGATAATTACATTATATGTAAAACAAGTACTACACCCATATGGGTCATTCAGTGCTGACCAGTGATGAGTCACAACCAAAATTATCAAAACCAGTTAAGTGAAAGGAATGCATAGAGGAATTCAGCAGCAATGACATACTCTTGGGACAACTGCTTGCCAACATTTAAACAACATTCTAAAAAACACGAAAATTTGAGAAGATAAAATTGCTATATGTTGATTCAGCTTGAAATGTATTTGGCAACCTTCATGCTTGATGTGAAAATAAGAAAATTGTAGGCTGTACATGCCATTTATATTTATACCATATCTATAACTACCAGTTGTTTAATTATATGAATGAACATCCCCCCAATGAAAAGCAGGGGTGTCACTAGCACGTTAAGAGACAATACAATAAGTGTCAGGGGCCCAAGACTGTTCAACTGCCTCCCAGCATACATAAGGGGGATTACCAATAGACCCCTGGCTGTCTTCAAGCAGGCACTGGGCAAACACCTAAAGTCGGTACCTGACCAGCCGGGCTGTGGCTCGTACGTTGGATTGCGTGCAGCCAGCAGTAACAGCCTGGTTGATCCGGTGCTGATCCACCAGGAGGCCTGGTCACAGACTGGGCGGCGGGGGCGTTGACCCCCGGAACTCTCTCCAGGTAATTACAGTTCTAGCTACAGTAAAATCTGCATCTATAATGTATCCCTGTTTATCAGATACGTGAACAGTGACCATATACGTACTTTGCTATGCAACAGCTACTGAACTGCTGGAAATATAGAAAAGACTGGTGTAGGGGTAGGGGTCATCCTAGGAAAGGTTGGAGGGACAGGGTAAAGGAGGTTTTGTGGGCAAGGGGCTTGGACTTCCAACAAGCATGTGTGAGTGTGCTAGATAGGAGTGAATGGAGACGAATGGTTTTTGGGACCTGACGAGCTGTTGGAGTGTGAGCAGGGATAATATTTTGTGAAGGGATTCAGGTAAACTGGTTAACCAGACTTGAGTCCTGGAGATGGGAAGTACAATGCCTGCACTTTAAAGGAGGGGTTTGGGATATTGGCTATTTGGAGTGACATCTAAACTGCTGTATCTGTGTGCCTCTGCAAAGACAGTGATTATGTATGAATGATGGTGAAAGTGTTGAATGATGATGAAAGTTTTTTTCTTTCTTTTTAGGTCACCCTGCCTTGGTGGGAAATAACCAACGTGTTAAAAAAATATATAGTATTCCTAAAAAATCAAATGGATGTAGGAAATGCATTAAGCATAATTGGCATTTATGCATAAAAGAACATTATATTTACCTACTGCTGACTCTTAGTCAAGTAGCAAGCTATTGCATTAAATATCATTTTATCTAAATCTAGATTCTTCAGCCTGCAAACCCTGGAATACCAATTCCATTATAGTACACATTTATATTACAAATACATGCCCAATATGCTATAATATGGGCTTTACCAACAAACTACTCATGTACTGCATTTTAGAAAAAAAAAATCAGATTTTAATGCAGTGAACTAACAATAAAACTAGGATTAGTTTTCTGGTCTCTGATGATCATGTAAAAGCTTAGTTTATATAGCAATAAATATACTATTCACAGTCCTCTCAATCCAGCCTCTGAGCAAAATATACTGTATTGTTATACAGTACTTAAAATAAGTGCTGAACCAGTCAAAATAATTATAAATAGTACCCAGTAGTCAAAAAATACATACTTGTATACAAGAACATACAGTAGTCCTATATAAACATACAATCTTTAAAAGCAAGATGGAAACCTTCTTGGCTTGATGGAACAAGCTGACCAGAGATCTAACCCTCTCTGTATTCAATATTAGAGCTATATCATAATATACATCTCAATACATACCTGTGGTCATCTTTTGATATAAAATACACAATCCTTTTCTTGCCAAATGTGTAAATTTACTACGAATAACTCAAATAATTTCATGTAAAAATAAACCAGCAAACATCTCATGATCAAATTTATTAAAAATTACAGAAAATAAATTGCTTTTAAACAGGAATTATTAAATAAAAAAAAAAATTATGTATATATTAAAAACAAAAAGTTCTTTTCATATTCTCTTTAAACTAATTCAAATAGTTTGCATTCTTTGGTAAAAAAAAAAAGCAAAACATGAACTCCCGTATAATTCAAATACTGTTTAGTATAATAATTAACATATCAGGCCCCTCAGACGAAACAATATAGTTATTAATTGTGTCTGATTTGGAGGAACTGTAAGTGTGATCATCAACAGCCTGACTGATCAGAGACAGGGCCGTGATAAGCAGAGAACCAATCTCTCCCCAACTGTGCTGAATGATCCACACAGGTAGTTATTTAAAATATAATGCAACACAGTTGGAAATACTGTAACCTTCTGAAGAGAGTAATGTTCCACACAGCATGAAATGAGGGATACCTGTATTTTCACAACTGTTGTAACAATGGGTTAGTTTTAATTACCTATTAATATTAAATATGAAACACATACTACTGACTTGTACTTAATGTTAAAAAGAAAAAGTACATGTATGTTATATATCTGAAGTCTAAAGTAATTTACTTCACAGAGGACACAACTGATATGAAATTCTGCCTGTCGTTAAGTAAAAGTCTTTTATTTTAGACTTAAGAGTGTTTTGAGATTCATTTAAAGTGATCATACATTCAATATTGTATTTCTTTAATAGTCTAACTTGTGTAGTTATACACAATCATACTACAAATTACTTCAGTGCACTGATACATCTGTGATACTGAACCACTTCTGGTCAGAGCACATAAATTTTATATACATACATAGTTATAAAAGAAGTATACTGTATTTAATATTTTTTTCTTATGATTTTCATGATAGCAATAATCATACATTGCAAGAGATCAAACTAGAGAATACCCAGAAATTTAAATGCATGAAATGTGAAACCAGCATAACATTTAGAATACATACTAGTTCTAACTACAATAATGCAAAGTAAAGAAGATTTGCAAGTACAGTACCTAGTAACCTATTCCACTAGAATATTAGACTCAATCTGCCAGCAGACTCATTTTTAACTATAACAAAAAATCTCCTTAGTTTTTTCTCTCTGCTAAATCTTTTTCTTTTGCATGTGATGTAATGTATGTATGTGAGTGTATATATGTATGTATGCAAAACAACCACTGTGAAAGAATAGAGAAGTTCCAAGCACTTTTGTGACTACTCACATTATCAAGGAACAATGAAAGTAAAGCATCAAAGGAAGGTATATAAAGAGGTAGCCCACACCTCACTATCAGATCCCACAACAACGAAACACCTGACGCGAGACAGCAGGCCCGCCGGCCGAACTAGACAGGTCCTTAATAAAACCCACCAACAAACTATTCTACCCAAGAAATAAGAAATTTAAAAAATTATTATTTGTCCAATGTATTATTAAATTCTTCCCAAATTCTATTAATTATAAATGGATCTAATTTATATAAACCAAAGGAAATATTCATATTATTGTCAAAACTGCTTTTTATGAAACAAGATTCAATTATATTCCTGTCGACCATGGACTTACTTGATACTACTTTCTCAACTTTTTGAAAATCAATTGGATGGTTAAAATCTCTTACATGAATAAATAGAGCATTGGAATCTTGTCCAGTTCTAATGCTATATTTATGTTCTTTTAATCTTAGTTCGAGATTTTTACCAGTTTGACCGTAATAAACTTTATCGCAAATTTTACAAGGAATCTTATAGACACATCCATCAGCATTTTGGGGGGAATTCTTTATCAAAAGTTTTTTTACCGTATCGAGATTTTTTAATACAACTTTAATATTAAAAGTCTTAAGAAGAGAAGGCATATCAACCAAGTTTTCATGGTAAGGGAGAACCAACATATTTTTAGTTGAATAAGGCTGGTTATCCCTTTTTGGATTGTAAAAAGTATTTCTAGCAACTTTAAAAGATTTATCAATTACATTTCTATTCTTTCACAGTGGTTGTTTTGCATATTCTGAAATCACCTGTTTACTGTGATCTTATTGCATATGTATGTATGTATAAGTTTGAGTATGTATGTATATCTGGTAGGTAGTAGATTGGTAGACAGCAGCCACCCAGGGAGGTACTACCGTCCTGCCAAGGGGGTAAAATGGAAGCCTGTAATTCTTTTACATGATGGTAGGATTGCTGGTGTCTTTTTTCTGCCTCATAAACATGCAAGATTTCAGGTATGTCTTCCTACTTCTACTTACACTTAGGTTACACTACACTTGCATGTACAAGCATATATATACACATCCTTCTGGGTTTTCTTCTAATTTTCTTACTAGTTCTTGTTCTTGTTTATTCCCTCTTATCTCCATGGGGAAGTGGAACGGAATTCTTCCTCCATAAGCCATGTGTCATAAGAGGCAATTAATATGCCAGAGCAAGGGGCTAGTAACCCCTTTTTCTGTATACATTACTAAAGTTAAAAAGAGAAACTTTTTTTTTTTTTTTGGGCCACCCTGCTTTGGTGGGATGCAGCCGGTTTGTTGAAAGAAGATGTAAGTATGTATGTTATGCTGGAGGGAGACGGGGAGGAAAGGTGGTTTTTGTGTGTAAGGGGCTTCGACATCCAGCAGGCATGTGTAAGCATGTGTGAGCATGAGTGGAGGCAAATGATTTTCAGGATTTGACTAGCTGTTGGAGGGTAACATTTTGTGAAGGGATTCAGGGAAACCAGTTAGCTGGACTTGAGTCCTGGAGGTGGAAAATACAGTGCAAGACAGTGATAGAGTGAATGAGTGAAAATGTCTTTTTTAGGTCATCCTATCTCAGTGGGAGACAGCCAGTATGTTTAAAAAAATATATATTTTTATTAATTTATTTTTAACATACTGGCCATCTCCCACCAAGATAGGGTGGCCCAAAAAAGAAGAAACACTTGCACTATCACTATCTTGCCAGAGGTATGCTGATATTACAGTTCAAAACTGCAAATATCCCCACCCCCTCCTTCAGAATGCAGGTACTGTACTTCCATGAATCTCTTCATAAATATTACTTTGCTCACACTCCAACAGAATGTCAAGTCATAAAAATCACTTGCCTCCACTCATTCCTATGTACATATTTTTAACACACTGGCCATCTCTCACCGAGAAAGGGTGACCCAAGAGAAAAAAACGTTCACTATTTCACTATCACTCACTCCATCACTATCTTACCAGAGGCATGCCGATACTGCAGTTCAGATGCCCTTCCAAACTATAAATATACCCACCCCTTCCTCAGAGTGCAGGCACTTAGGACTCAAGTCCAGATAACCGGTTTCCCTGAATCTCTTCATAAGTGTTACCTTGCTCACACTTCAACAGTATATCAAGTTGTAAAAACTATTTACCTCCACTCACTCCTATCTGTAATTTTAATTCTGTAGTAGTCATAATAACTGCCTCCATTTGCTCAAGGGCGGCAACTTCACAACCATTTATTGTGAAGTTGCCACCCTTGTTTAGCATTCCATACACTTAAAGAATAAATTATTAGAGAAGAATCTTTAACTGAGAATAATGGGCTACCCATAACAGATGCTGGATTACTATGAATATGCAATTACACACATCTAAGAGACAAAAATTGAGAGCTAGCACAATGCAGCAAAAGAATGCTTATCACAAGAAGTTTTATGAACAGCTCTTAAGTTTCAAAACTTTACAAGCTATATAAATACTATTAGACACTAGATATCACAGATAAATATCTTTTGAAAATTACCAATTGGTAATGGTTACACAATGTCATCTTGTAAAGCATCCTATGTGTATTTTGGAGAGTCTGTGAAGCATATGTTAGTTCAAATAAAAAACAATCACCATCAGAAATGGACTTTTCTAGAATTCAAAATGGGGTTATACACGTAGAATACCATATGCCATAAAAATGTTTGGCTAATATTGATCTCTAAAATATTCAAGTGCTACAAATTCAACTTGTACTTAAAACATTCAACTGTGTGCTATATGGCTCAATCTGTTATGATGCACCTGAATAGGAACCACTTTCTTGGACATGGATATAAAATTGCTTCAAAAGAAATTTCTTTAATAAATATAGACAGCACATTGTGAAAGCAGGAAAGAAATAGAAAAACAATATAAGAATATCAATGAGAATAAATGATAAGCCAGGGTCTTTTACACATTCTCATACTCTGTTAATGTGTTAGACAAGTTAACAGCATAAGAATGTGTTAAAGTAAAGCACCAGGGTGGATGCTTTTCAAGATGAAAACCATTATCTTGATAAATGACAAATATTTAAGTTCCTGTGAAGTGCTTTTATAATGCTCAATCCTAAACAGACTATCCAAAAATATAGCTTTGAGCCCAGCTACATATACATGTATATTCAAAATGCATACAATTAATCATAACATAATTCACAACTGTATACGTATTAGTTTATGGGTCTCTCTATCCTTTTGCCAAACATTCATTTCCTTTAATTTTCATTGACAGAAACCCAAATTCAACAGTGTACTTCCAGTATGTTATGAGAATTTTGAAACAATATGAATATAGCTTTGACAATAGTTTCTTTTTTTTTTTATTTAAAAAATCAATCTTTTATTATTAAAAATATAAAAAAATAAATACGGTATGCATATTACACTAATTAGTGTATTTATTTAACATTTTGTCTTAGCACAACTCACTTTACTATAGTTTGGTCTATTCAGGATTTTGCAAATATAGTTACCAGCATCTATTAATTTATCTAAATCAACACCAGTCTCTATTTGTAAGCCATCAAGCATGTATACAACATCCTCAGTTGCAACATTACCCGATGCTCCTTGAGCATACGGACAACCACCAAGCCCTGCTACAGATGCATCCACTACACTGATGCCCATCTGAAATAAAAAAAATTAAGCTGTAGTAATAAGTAATAAAATCAAGCACATGAAAAAAGCTTATGTACAAGTACCCATTACGTATACTATAATTATTTTCCTCTGGCCTCAGTTTCTGGTGGCATACATCATTCTTACCCAAAAATGCTTTTGTACAATAAAACTAGTAATGTGTGCTGGTAGAACAAAAAGGTCATTACCTGGAGTTTACTTGGAGAGGGTTTCGGGGGTCAACGTCCCTGCGGCCTGCCCTGAGACCAGGGCTCATGGTGGATCAGGGTCTGATCAACCAGGCTGTTACTGCTGCCTGCATGCAAGCTGACGTACGAACCACAGCCCAGTTGGTCAGGTACTGACTTTAGGTACCTGTCCAGTGCCTTCTTGAAGACAGCCAGGGGTCTATTGGTAATCCCCCTTATGTATGCTGGGAGGCAAATGAGCAGTCTTGGGCCCCAGACACTTATTGTGTTGTCTCTCAGTGCACTCGTGGCGCCCCTGCTTTTCATCGGGGGAATGTTGCCTCTCCTGCCGAGTCTTTTGCTTTCATATCGAGTGATTTTCGTGTGCAGGTTTGGTACCAACCCCTCCAAGACCTTTCAAGTGTATATAATCATGTATCTCTCTCGCCTGCGTTCGAGGGAATACAGATCAAGGACCTTCAACCGTTCCCAGCAGTTTAGGTGCCTTATAGCAGCTATGTGTGCCGTGAAAGTTCTTTGTACGCTCTCCAGGTCTGCAATGTCGCCAGCCTTGAAGGGGGGCCGTAAGTGTACAGCAGTATTCCAGCCTAGAGAGCACAAGCAATTTGAAGAGAATCATCATGGGCTTGGCATCCCTAGTTTTGCAGGTTCTCAATATCCGTCCTATCATTTTCCTAGCGGATGAGGTAGATACATTGTTGTGGTCTTTGAAGGCGAGATCCTCAAACATTATCACTCCCAGGTCCTTCACGTTAATTTTCTGCTCTATTATATGGTTGGAATTTGTGGTATACTCTGACACATTTTTAATTTCTTCAAGTTTTCCATATCTGAGTAGTTGAAATTTCTCTTCGTTGAACTTCATATTGTTTTGAGCGGCCCATTCGAAGATTTAGTTGATGTCCGATTGGAGTCTCGCGGTGTCTTCGATGGAGGCCACTGCCATGATGATCCGAATGTCATCCGCAAAGGAAGATACGGAGCTATGGCTTACATCTCTGTCTATGTCAGAAATGAGGATGAGGAATAGAATGGGAGAGAGTACTGTGCCTTGTGGAACAGAGCTTTTTACCGTGGCTGCCTGGGACTTTACTCTTTGTGTTCTATTTGTCAGGAAGTTGTAGATCCATCTACCAACTTTTCCCATTATTCCTTTATCCTGCATTTTGTGTGCTATTACCCCATGGTCACAGTTGTCGAAAGCTTTTGCAAAGTCTGTGTATACTACATCTGTATTTTGTTTATTCTCTACAGCATCCAGGACCTTGTTATAGTGGTCCAGTAGCTGGGACAGGCAGGAGCGACCTGCTCTAGACCCATATTTTGACAATATGAAGTCTTTATGGATAAGCAAAACATTTGAAGTCAAAGTACAGGTACAACACCAATTTACTGGCAATGGATCGTCCAGCACCTCCTTTAGGATGGACAAAATTACAAGACTACTTTTTTCCCAAAATAGTTTACCTAGTGGCCACAGCATTGTATGGAGTGCATGCTCACTTATATTTACACTGCAAATGCTGGTGGTGGTGATCTCTTGATTCTTAGCATATTTTGCTAACAATCAACCTTAGCTATGGCTAGTGATTAGCTCTGCAGCCCCAGTAAAATTCTAAAATTTACCATTTTGGGAGTGGCAGTACTGCAACATTCTTTGTAAGTCTTCTTCTTTCAACAAACTGGTCGTATCCCACTGAAGTAGGGTGGCCCAACAGGAAAAACAAAATTTTCTCTTTTTAACTTTAGTAACGTATACAGGAGAAGGGGTTACTAGCCCCTTGCTCCCGGCATGCTAGTCGGCCTCGGTAAAGCTTTTAAGGCCGTTGATCACGATAAAGAATTCAATACTGTTTATTTGGATTTTAGTAAGGCCTTTGATAGAGTACCACACCAGAGACTGTTAAAGAAAGTGACAGCTTATGGCACTGGGGGAAAAGTGCTGTCATGGATCAAGTTATGGCTCACCAATAGGAAGCAATGTGTGCATAAATGGGGTTAAATCTGAGTGGGGATCTGTAACAAGTGGCATTCCACAGGGATCAGTTTTAGGTCCATTGTTGTTTATAATATATATCAATGACCTTGATGAGGGAATTACTAGTGATATGAGCAAATTTGCTGATGACACATAGATAGGTAGGATAATTGCTTCAGGCATAGATGTCATGGAACTTCAGAAGGATTTAGACAAACTAAATGCGTGGTCAGAAAAGTACCAGATGCAGTTCAATGTTGAAAATTTTGAAGTTCTGAAGCTTGGGAATGTTCATAACCCTGGCACCTATCAGCTTAATAACGTAGAACTTAGTTGTACCTTAAACCAAGACAGCAATGCCTAAGCATACATAATAAGGCAAATAGATTACTGGGTTTTATATCAAGAAGTGTAAGCAACAGAAGTCCCACAATTATACTACAGCTTTATATATCATTAGTAAGGCCTCACCTAGATTACACAGCTCAGTTCCAGTCTCCATATCACAGAATGGATATAAATTCGTTAGAAAACATTCAGCAAAGAATGACAAAATAATTCATAGCATTAGAAATCTTCCGTATGAAGAAAGATTGAAGTCCCTTAAATTACATTCACTTGTAAGATGAAAAATGAGGGGAGACATGATCGAAGTGTATGAGTGGAAGATGGGTACTAATAAAGGGGATATAAATAATGTCTTGAGGATGTCCCTCCAAGAGAGAACCCACAATAATGGATTCAAATTACAAAAGTTTATATTTAGAAAGGATATAGGAAAGTACTGGTTTGGAAATAGGGTGGTTGATGAGTGGAACAATCTGCATAGTAGGGTGACTGAAGCTAAAACCTTGGGTAGTTTCAAGTTTAGGTTGGATAAATACATGAAAAAAAAGGGTTGGATTTGAGTGGGACTTGCACAGGTCAGCTGTTTGCCACCAAAGCAGGGTGACCCAAAAAGAGAGAAAAACCCAAAAAGAAAGAAAAAACTTTCATCATCATTCAACACTTTCACCATCATTCATACATAATCGCTGTCTTTGCAGAGGCGCTCAGATACTACAGTTTGGAATGGTTTTCTTCTTTTTCTTTTTAGTAGGCTATACGGGAAAACAGGTTACTAGCCCACTGCTCCCGGCATTTTAGTTGACTTTTACAACACGCATGGCTTAGGGAGGAAAGATTCTTATTCCAATTCCCCATGGATATGAAAGGAAAAGTAATAAGAACAAGAACTATTAAGATAAAATCAAAGAAAATTCAGATGAGTGTACGTGTACATGCACGTGTAGTGTGACCTAAGTGTAAGTAGAAGTAGCAAGACGTACCTGAAATCTTGCATGATTTATGAGACAGAAAAAAGACACCAGCAATCCTATCATCATGTAAAACAAATATAGGCTTCTGTTTTACACTCACTTGGCAGTACGGTAGTACCTCCCTGGGCGGATGCTATCTACCAACCTACTACCTAGGATTTTTTGTAAGTACAGTAATGAATAAACCTGCTTCATTTATGCTTATGCTTAATTAAAGTTTCCAGCAGACCATGGTGGGTCAGAGGTGTATTGTTGCATTCATACTTCATGAATGATCATTTTATGGAAATATCAACAGTTCCTGTATATTTGGGAGATCTTATTCAGTTACTATTGATTTAATATTTACAATGTTCTTTAATTGAATTATATTTTTTCTTTGTTAGTTTTTACCAAATGTATTCTTAATTTTTAAATTTTTATTTTATGTATAGAGAGAGCTCACATTTAGTTTCCTCAAAAACTATAGATTCATTAGTTACAGTTTTCTTTAAGAAGAATTATAAATATCAAATATGTACTGTATTTTTTCTTGATTATTTTTCTTTCCAAATTCATTGGCATTTTGTGTATGTTTTTAATGCTCTGCTGCCCAAATAATGGATGTGTCCTGTGGGTGAGACACAGGACAATAAGAGTTCCCACCACACCCTCCCTCACATAATTATCTTCACTATTTTCCCACACTACACACCCAGGCATATTATCCCTCACCATGACAATGGGGGAGCTGCAAACACACACAAGGACTGGAGTGAACATGAAAGTGAGAAAAAGAGGGAAGCAGTCAAGCTGCTGCTGGCTACTACACACCTATCACCCAATTCCTCTCATGCCCTGTACTCAACCACAACTGGGAGGAAGGGGTGAGCTTATTGAGAATATAGCATTATTTTAGATATGATGTGAAATGGTGGGAGTGAATAGGACAGAGAGGGAGACTGCTGCTGCCTGCTCCTACACATCTGTACTGCATATTGCATTATAAATCTGTTCTTTTTCATTTATGTATCTGCATGTTAATTAAAAATATTTAATACTGTGTGTAAGTAAACAGGAATAGCACGGAATGTAAAATATTTTGCAAATACATTTAGCCTAAAAAAATAAATGAAATTTAAACTGGAATACAGGAAGGCCCTGCTTATACAGCAGGTTAGGTTCTGAGCTACTGCTGTAAAGCAAAATTCACTGTAAAACAAATCAGTTTTTTTTTCACTTTCAAATGCATATAAAAGCCTGATAACATGTTAACACTATCATATATTAAGTGAGCAATACAGCTAGGTCTAAAAAATGCATATACAGTACACAAATTACTTATAATAGCTTATAGTGAGTGGTAGATATATTTATTGTAGGAAGACTGAATAAATGAAGAATGGGTATAACTGAAAACTGCTGTACTAGCGAAATGCCGTAAAGTGAAGAGCTGTAAAGCAAAGCCCTCCTGTATTAAGGCTTGGAAACACATCTCCAATTGTAATACAGGTGTTTATGGAAAAATGGGTTCTAAGTTCCGAACAATTAACTTACAGTACAAAAATTTTTCAGGAATGCAATAATACAAGTGGAAGGAACTACTGTACTATAATTTATTGTACTAAACAATTTAGAGCCTTCTCCTATATCCAATATTATTTAAAAATTTTATCCAACATACCTACTAGTTATTTCTTACCTGAAGTGCTGTAAGAATATTAGGCAATGCTTGGCCATAAGTATCATGACAATGAACTGCCAGAACATCTGGTGGTAAGAGTGTCATTACTTCTTCCAACATTCTGCGCATGCTCCCCGGAGTCCCTACACCAATGGTGTCACCCAGAGAAATTTCATAGCACCCCATTTGGTACATTGCATATGCAACCTGTTAAAAAATATTACCATAACTAAGATGTCTCTATTTGTACAAAAAATTACTTTGTCTTGAGCAGCAATACTATCCACATAGTAATTAAGATTAAGGGTGTGAATATGTAATTGTAGTAACAATAATAATAATAATACAGTAAATGTGAAATCTAAATGTAATTTAAATATTATTTAGAGAATAATAATATCTGGTGGTGATAGTACAATATTGCATTCTGAAGTGTGTGCTGTTTTATTGTCTACATGTAGGATATACTTCAGATCAACAAGTGCTCATTACACTTCTATAAAGTGTAGAGATGAAATTTGGTGAATTATTTTAATTATGATGTCCATATACTCCTGGAAACACAATATGCAATGAATGAAATAATTCCAAAAGAGCACTTGGGAGTTAATAGCAAAATATTAAAACATGGCATTATCTGATTAGCTTAAGGCACAGTTGCACCTAAAGATAAATTAGGAAACACTATAATGCCTACCCAATTATGATTGAAAATGACATCCATAGCTACCTTAGCCACCATCTTGGGATCAACTGGACCTTCATAGGGACATCCACAAACACAAGAGACATAACCTCTCACTCGGATTCCCATCTTATTAGCTGCATTCATCACATCTTGAAAGCGCTCAAGAGATTCTGCAATACTGCAGTTAATATTCTTTTGACTAAATGACTCAGAGGCTGCCCCAAATATAGCTACTTCCTCGCAACCTGCGGCAATCTGTAAAATATATGGCAACACCTACAGTGAGCAATATCATACTATGAACTTGAATATTATATATAGTACTGTAATTGTATTTTGTACTTAAACAAGCCTATAAGTTTAAGAAAGTTGCACCTCAAAAAAACTTTAAAATAATACCCAAAATAAATGTTTTTTCTTAATATGACATATATACTATAAAGATTTTAGTCAAAATTTTTTTCTAAAAATGCAGGTCAAACAATGAATTTAAATAAAGGTAACATTAAAAACTTTGGAAGCCAAAATGAAGAGACACTGTCGAGTTATCACACAGTATCCATAATGAAAAACATAATAAATGTAATTATAAAATCTGTGAAAGTATCCCAACCATGATTCATGAAATCACAATGACACGATCACAAACAAACCATACCACGGAAGTGGGTTAAACTCGTGGCAAGTGAGTCATTAAACTCCAGGCCAGCACATAAGCTACTGGGCCAGCTGGCTACAATAAGATTTATCCAACTAGGTACATTTATACACCACAGAGGTTACCACAGGCCCCACTGAGACCACAAATGCAAGTTTTTAAAGATGAATCTCCCACCATCATGGCCATGATGAACTCTAGCTCTAGTCCCCTTAAAGCCGTTATCATGACTCACGAAATCTTAGTAGTAGCCAGCTGGCCCAATGACTTACGCACTGGCCTGGAGTTTTATGACTCACTCGCCACGAGTTCAATCTCCACCCATGGTATGGTTTGTTTGCAATCATGTTATCATGATTTCATTAGTGATGATGACAGCTTTGAGGGGACTAAAGCTAGAGTTTGTCACAGCCACACAGGCAGGAGATTCATCTGTAAAAACCTGCATTTGTGGTCACAGTGGGGCCTGTGCTAACCTTTGGTGAATAAATACAATGGAACCTCGGCTTACGAGTTTAATCCGTTCCGTGACCTTGCTCATATCCCGATCTGCTTGTATGCTGAGTCAATTTTCCTCATTTAAATTAACTGAAATTCCATTATACTAATTCATTCCAGCAGAATTCCTGCTCTTGGAGGCAGAACAAAAATACTTCAATACGATGCTCATATCTATCACAATCCATCTAATATGATATAATAAACAATATAAATAACATAGAAACCTGATATATGTATACTCTAGAATGAATAAAATATGTCATATGACAAGTGGCGGCCATTCCCTACCTCAAGCGGCCGACTTGTTGTGGGTCAGGGGGAGACCTCCTGCCATCCTCCAACACTCACTCCTGACACCAACATCCCAGCTTTGTGAATACGTGTTCAGTTTCACTTCTCTCCTACAAGCTAGTTGTGTTTGTGAACTGTATTTTGATCTTTTAATTACCATATCTTGTATCTGCCAAGCAATCATGACACCTAGTAGGTATACAAGTGTTACTGAATGACTTACTGAATAATTGACTTACTGACTTGATTGAATGACTTACTGGCTTAACTGACTGACTTGACTGAATGACTTACTAACTGATTTGACTTACTGATTTGACTGACTGACTTGACTGAATGACTTACTGATTTGACTGACTTGACTTACTGATTTGACTGACTGAGTTGACTTACTGACTTACACACTTGACTGACTGACTCACTTACTGACTTGACTGACTGACTAACTTAACTGACTTGACTGATTGAATGACTTGACCGACTTACTGAATGACTTAAAGTTAGACTTTTTCACTGAAGAGAACCCTTACCGTCAGTTGTATAATGTACTGCAGGGTAAAATAGAGCAGAAATCCCTTACAAAATTTATGCACACTCCAGTACAACCATCAACTTCAGTACCAGAACCTCAACCATCCACCTCAGCCCAGTAGGACCACAACATAACTCTCCACTCTCTTCACAGTCATCGACAAACACCAGCACCCAAAATTTAAGGTAAGAAATACTATTATTTCTCTTACAGTTATAGTCTTAAGCAGTAAAAACAACATAATACATCACAACAATGAACTATTTTTTTTTTTTTATTATCACACTGGCCGATTCCCACCAAGGCAGGGTGGCCCAAAAAAGAAAAACTTTCACCATCATTCACTCCATCACTGTCTTGCCAGAAGGGTGCTTTACACTACAGTTTTTAAACTGCAACATTAACACCCCTCCTTCAGAGTGCAGGCACTGTACTTCCCATCTCCAGGACTCAAGTCCGGCCTGCTGGTTTCCCTGAACCCCTTCATAAATGTTACTTTGCTCACACTCCAACAGCACGTCAAGTATTAAAAACCATTCGTCTCCATTCACTCCTATCAAACACGCTCACGCACGCCTGCTGGAAGTCCAATGAACTACAATTATATATTCACTTTTATTTTTGTAAGACCTGGAGGTTTAAAAAAAAGTTGTTTAAGGGGGAAGCTCGCATCCTGAATTTTTGCTTGTATCCAGAAACAAAAAATCGACTGAGTGAATGCTCACATCCTGAAAAACTCATATGGTGGGGCACTCATAAGCCGAGGTTCCACTGTATACCTAGTTGGATAACTCTTATTGTAGCAAGTTGGCCCAGTGGCTTATACACTGGCCTGGAGTTTTACAATTCACTCGCCATGAATTCAATATTCCCCCATGGTATGTCTTATTCCACCCATGCTCGTATTCACAGCATGAGCGTCTACATGCTGTGTTTACAGTATTGTGTGTTCTTTCACCTAAGTCATTGGAAGAAAACACCTACAATGAAATTAAATTAAACTGCTGCTATATTTTGTGAATATTATAATTTTGTTTTTAACAGGCTGGCTGTCTGCCACTGAGGCATGGTGACCCAAAAAAAGAAACATATTTAATAGAGTACTATGTCTGATAGTGAACTGTAGTTTTAACTAGCTTGCTATGTTTTTATTTTTATTCCATGCCTTAGCAAAAAATGGCTAAGGACTGCTTTCAAATTTCATTTCAAATCTGGAGCAGGTGGGGACAGTCACCTTTTCAAACACGGGAAAACCTGAATAAGGATAAAAACCAACTCAAGTATTATGAAAACAGTAGTTTTGTCCATTTTTAGCAGTAGTAAAATTACTAATAAATTTAAAATACAAATATACTGTATCTACAAATACATGTACAGATTTATGTTCCATGTCAAAAAATAATTATTAAATTATAAACTACACACAAGAAAACAGTTCTAATTTCTCTTACTGTAACTTGATAACTTACTGCAGCTTCAAAGCCTTTTATATTTGGGGTAAGAACAGGATATGATACACCTTTGACTCTCTTGATCCCACGCATCACCTCAGCATGATCTGCTAACTGTGGCACCCATTTTGGTGATACAAAACTGCAAAGGTAAAAGTAAAAGTAAAACTCTGAAATAAAATAACATGGGAATTAACAAGCAAGAAACTACTGTTTCAGTGTGCAAATACCAGTACAGTGGACCCTCGACCAATGATGGTATCGTCTAACGTTAAATCCGACTAGCGATACATTTTAACGCAAAAATTTTGCCTCGACTAGTGCTAAAAAACTCGACCAACACGATTCGTTCCGTTCAAGACGCGTCCACTTGTGGCCAGTGTTTACAAGCCAGCCAGCCACCGCGGTCCCATCCAAACATACAATCGGAACATTTCATGTTATCACAGCGTTTTTAGTGATTGCACCTTCAAAATAAGTCACCATGGGCCCCAAGAAAGCTTCTAGTGCCAACCCTACAGCAAAAAGGGTGAGAATTACTATGGATATGAAGAAAGAGATTATTGCTAAGTATGAATGTGGAGTGCGTGTCTCCGAGCTGGCCAGGTTGTACACAAAACCCGATCAACCATCGCTGCTATTGTGGCCAAGAAAACAGCAATCAAGGAAGCTGTTCTTGCCAAAGGTGCAACTATGTTTTCGAAACTGAGACCGCAAGTGATAGAAGACGTTGAGAGACTGTTATTGGTGTGGATAAACGAAAAACAGGTAGCAGGAGACAGCATCTCTCAAGCGATCATATGTGAAAAGGCTAGGAAGTTGCATGATGATTTAATTAGAAAAATGCCTGCAACTTGTGGTGATGTGAGTGAATTTAAGGCCAGCAAAGGTTGGTTTGAGAGATTTAAGAATCGTAGTGGCATACATAGTGATAAGGCATGGTGAGGCTGCCAGTTCGGACCAAAAAGAAGCTGAAAAATATGTGCAGGAATTCAAGGAGTACATAGACAGTGAAGAATTGAAACCTGAACAATTGTTTAATTGTGACACTGACAATGTTGTGAAACACTTTAGGAATGTCATAAAGGAACGGGAGGTACAGGCCTCTATGGACAGATATGTTGTGCGACAGAGGTCCAGTGATTCTCAAGCTGGTCCTAGTGGCATTAAAAGAAGAAGGGAAGTAACCCTGGAAAAGGACTTGACACCTCAAGTCCTAATGGAAGGGGATTCCCCTTCTAAACACTAACACCATCCACACTCTCCCCTCCTCCCATCCCATCACCAGCTCTTCAATAAAGGTAAGTGTCATGTAATTGTACATGTCTTCTTCAGTTTGTGTGTATTAAAATTAATATTTCATGTGGTAAAAAAATTTTTTTTCAATACTTTTGGGTGTCTTGCACGGATTAATTTGATTTCCATTATTTCTTATGGGGAAAATTAACTCGACTAACGATAATTTCGATTAATGATGAGCTCTCAGGAACGGATTAATATCGTTGGTCGAGGGTCTACTGTATTTGTTATTATTCTTTTAAATTTTATTAAAAATTTTCAGTACTGTGTACTAATCCTTTACATAAATTAAAAATCAAGACAAAGCCTTACATACATTTAATAAAGCCCAGCTGGTCAGATACTGACCAGCCGGGCTGTGGTTTGTACATCACTTTACGTGCGGCCAGCTGTAACAGCCTGGTTGATCAGACCCCAATCCACCAAGAGGCCTGGTCTCAGACCGAGCCACGGGCATTGACCCCTGAAACCCTCTCCAGGTATACACTAGTTCTGCACATTTCATGGGGTTACATTCCTGAAATTGGTACTAAAGTTGGTTCCAGAATTTCTATGCAGGAAGGGCTTTGGGGCGGCAATCAGTCTAGAAGTGATGGGCAGCTAGGAGACTTCATTCAAAGCTGTATTATACTATTATTAATATTATTTGGGGAGCCCTGGGGGCTGAAGATTATGGTGGTTTCAGCCCCTCTTGGTGCCACCATTGGCATTATAGTTGAAATCACAATATGTTAAGTGAAGAACTAGTGGGAAAAATAGGGTTGTGTTCTTGACAACTCCAAATGCATTTTTTTAATTTCTTACTTCATGATGTCTTATACTGTAGCTATCATTGTGTGTTGCTCTAGAAATGAGTGGAGAATTTATGTGGTCCTACTAGGCCTAGTTGAATACAGAGCACATTAATAAATACCCTGAAAGTATGGTCAATGCTCTCATTAACTGACTAATAAGGGGGAGGAGGGTGTATATGCTGATTGTGCGAAACCTCCAAATTATGAAATTAGTTTTTCGTTATCATCCAGATGTCTTTTAAATCAGTGGACTTGATTAACTATTGTAGAAGACAACCGACACTAAGAATGCAGGTATTGTAACCTGCAGTACAACAGTACAGTACTGTACATTAATTTTATAGTATTGTAATTTATAGTAATTTTACTTACTTTTTTGTGCTAGAAAGATGGTGTAAGCTGCTGTGATCAATAATAGTGACTCGCAATAACTTTTACTGAGGCAGAGTTGTAAAGCTCCACTAACATCTACATTAACTTAAGTGCACAGTCTGTAAATTTATCCTTGCTTTTACAGATATATGACACTGTTTCTTAACACCATATTCCTTACATACCAGGCTACCAAGACACCAGATTCAACCTTCTTTATTAGTTCAAGTTTCTGTCTAACACTAAGAACCATACATTTCCTCTTGGCACCACCAAATGCTTTAGAAGCCATTGTTAATTGTGCTTTATTTAATATGCTAATAAAGTCACACATGCTGTAAACCCAGGGAAAATTAGAAACTGAATGAGTGTATGCATGAGTGAGCACTAGCAACAAGCTGACTTGGGTGGCCTACAGCTCAGGGAACAATGACGACAGACAGGTCCTGGACATGGCTGCTCTGGCCTGTACCAGACATATGTTGGAGACATCGGACTTGGTCTGATACTTCTGAAGACAACCGGACACTATCGCTACAGACCAAACCTGGCCAATCATGAACAATTATTTTCATAATTTGGTAGTTTTAGACAATTGGTAACAGCGTATACTCCTTTGCCCGTTAGTCCATTAATGAGAGGGTTCACTGTATTTATAAATCTTACGGTTCTTGTTCTTGGTAAATAAAGTACAGTAGCGTATGAGGTACGTACCTTATTACAGTTACAACAATGTTCTCTAATATGATTTGAATATAAGAGGCATTGCGTGGTAGGAAAGAGTAAGTGCCACCATGCCCAAATCTGGGTTAGTGAACAAACTGGTTTCTTAATATTTAGTTTGCTTGTGGTTATGTGTAGATATTGCCATTTGCATCTGTAAGTTAGGCTCTTAGCCCCAAAATAAAGTATGGCAACATGAGCTTTATAGCTCTGATTTGGCCCACACATTTTTCTCCATTGTTTGAATTTGGCACATATTTTCTTCCACCATGCAGTGCCTTATATGAAGGGTGTACAAAACTGATACTACTGTAATTTATTTGATCATGGTTAAGCTTCAATAATCCACTAAATTTCACAATCCAGAAATTGCTTGGTCCCAAAGTTTGTTAGATACCAGGGAGTGTACCATATATATATATATTACTGTATGCACGATACTGTAGACTCAATATACCTGGTTACTTCAACAGATTGATGGCCAGTCTGGGAGAGTCTATTTATAAATTCAATCTTGACATCTGTGGGGACAAGTTCCTTCTCATTCTGCAGCCCATCTCTAGGACCAACTTCAACAATTCTAACTTGTTTTGGATACTCTGGGAAACTATGTGTACCATGAATCTGAAAAAAAATATCCAATAAGTTTGATTTTTAATGTTCCTGCAAAGTTAATGTTCAACAAAGTATTTATCTTAAAACTCATATAGTACTGTAGAAGTAATAAAGCCCCATGACTCAATGGTGTTACACAACAAATAGTTTTCATATCTGGCACATTTTTCCAAACATATTACTGTATGAAAGAGGGGAAGGTACCTAGGGATTGGCACAGAGCATGTATAGTTCCTTTATATGAAGAAAAGGGGGACAAAAGAGATTGTAAAAATTATAGAGGAATAAGTTTACTGAGTATACCAGGAAAAGTGTACAGTGGGGCTATTATTGAAAGAATTAGAGGAAAGACAGAAAACAGGATTGCAGATGAGCAAGGAGGCTTTAGAGTGGGTAGGGGATGTGTAGATCAAGTGTTTACATTGAAGCATATATGTGAACAGTATTTAGATAAAGGTAGGGAAGATTTCATTGCATTTATGGATTTAGAAAAGGCATATGATAGAGTGGATTGGGGAGCAATGTGGCAGATGCTGCAAGTGTATGGAATAGGTAGTAAGTTACTAAATGCTGTAAAGAGTTTTTATGAGGATAGTGAAACTCAGGGTAGGGTGTGCAGGAGAGAGGGAGATTACTTCCCAGTAAAAGTAGGGCTTAGACAGGGATGAGTAATGTCACCATGGTTGTTTAATATATTTATAGATGGGGTTGTAAAAGAAGTAAATGCTAGGGTGTTGGGGAGAGGGGTGGGATTAAATTATGGGGAATCAAATACAAAATGGGAGTTGACACAGTTACTTTTTGCTGATGATACGGTGCTTTTGAGAGATTCTTAAGAAAAGTTACGAAAGTCAGTGGACTAGTTTGGGAGGGTGTGTAAAGGTAGAAAGTTGAAAGTGAATATAGATAAGAGTAAGGTGATGAAGGTATCAAACA
The DNA here is from genome assembly GCF_038502225.1 of Cherax quadricarinatus. Classification (NCBI taxonomy): domain Eukaryota; kingdom Metazoa; phylum Arthropoda; class Malacostraca; order Decapoda; family Parastacidae; genus Cherax; species Cherax quadricarinatus. The sequence continues at coordinate 7,641,680 of NC_091337.1, read as the reverse complement.
ATTTAGATAAAGAAAAACTGGATATCACATTGGAGATAGGGAGTGTGGAAAAAGTGAATGTTTTCAGATAGTATTTGAGAGTTGACTTGTCAGTGGATGGGTTTATGAAGGATGAGGTTAACCACAGAATTGATGAAGGAAAAAAGGTGAGTGGTGCGTTGAGGTATCTGTGGAGACAAAAAACGTCATCCATGGAGGCAAAGAAGGGAATGTACAAAAGTATAGCGGTACCAACACTCTTATATAGGTGTGAAGCTTGGGTTGTAAATGCTGCAGGAAGGAGGTGGCTGGAGGCAGTGGAGATGTCCTGTCTAAGGGCAATGTGTGGTGTAAATATTATGAAGAGAATTCGGTGTGTGGAAATTAGGAGGAGGTGTGGAGTTACTAAAAGTATTAGTCAGAGGGCTGAAGAGGGGTTGTTGAGGTGGTTTGGTCATTTAGAAAGAATGGAACGAAGTAGAATGACTTGGAGAATGCATAAATCTGTAAGGGAAGGAAGGCGGGGTAGGGGTCATCCTTGAAAAGGTTGGAGGGAGAAGGTAAAGGAGGTTACGTGGGTGAGGGGCTTGGATTTCCAGCAAGCAAGTGTGAGAGTGTTAGATAGGAGTGAATGGAGACGAATGGTTTTTGGGACCTGATGAGCTGGAGTGTGAGCAGGGTAATATTTTGTGAAGGGATTCAGGGAAACCAGTTAGCTGGACTTGAATCCTGGAAATGGGAAGTACAATGCCTGCACTTTTAAGAAGGGGTTTGGGATATTGGCAGTTTGGAATGACTATCTAAACTGTTGTATCTGTGCACCTCTGCATAGACAGTGATTATGCATGAGTGATGGTGAAAGTGTTGACTGATAATGAAAGTTTTTTCTTTCGTTTTGGATTTTTCTTTCTTTTGGGTCACCCTGCCTTGGTGGGAGAGGGCCATCATGTTGAAAAAAATAAATTACTGTACTACATGTTATTTATTACATAAATGACAGAAAATTGGATCGTAAATACTGTATAAAAGGTTGTAGAACTCAAAATGTGGCTCAGTTAACAGTGCACTTAGCTTAAATACTGAGTGTCCATGGTTCTATCCTTTGTTTATGTATTAGTACTGTAGGTACCTGGGTGTTAGTCAACTGTTGTGAATTGCATTCCAGGGGGTTGTGGTATACCTTAGGTATGACTGGGCTTTGAAATGAGCTGAGGTAGGATAACAGCTCTTAGCCTGTAAAACTGGTGTGTAAAAAAAAAAAAACTGACTTTAATTAACAAATATCTCTAGGAGAGACAGTACATGTATAAGGTACAATACTCAACAAATACAGTGGACCTCTGGATGTCGGCTGGTGTGGAAATCTGCCAATTCAGAAATCGAGCTCTTTTTTCGGCATAATTTCCCCCCGGATTACGGCCATCCGCTTGAAAATCATTGGTATGAGATGCGTCCACCCGGCAGTGATGCGCTTCCTCACGTGTATCACACTCAGTCTGCACGTCTGTCTCATTGCGTTAGGAGTACTCCGTGTGCTCATCCACTGTTTTCGGTGCTTGTTTATTGATTGCAACTGTGAAATAAGCCACCATAGGGCCAAAGAAAACTCAAGAGTGTCAGCCCATTGGTAAAGAAGGTGAGAAACATGATAGAATTCAAGAAAGAAGTTATCGCAAAATATGAAAGTGACGTACATGTGGCAGAGGTGGCCAGGATGTATGGGAAATTTACATCAACAATCAGTTCCATCCTGTTGAAGAAAGCAGAAATCAAGGAGGCTGATGTTGCAAAAGGTGTAAATATGCTAACAAAACAGAGGTCTCAAATAATCAAGGATGTGGAGAAGTTGTTGTTGGTGTGGGTCAACGAGAAACAATTAGTGGGAGATAGTGTTTTGGAGGGGATAATTTGCGAGAAAGCAAGGCAGTTGCATGCGGATCTTGTAAAGAAAATGCCGGGAACGAGTGCTGCTGTTAGTGAATTTAAGGCCAGCAAAGGCTGGTATTCACTCTGTCAGACACTGCAACACAATGGTATCTTGGTACAGAACAGAAAACAACTTGGACAACTTCTACTAGCGAGAATGGCTGGATCTGAGAGGGACGTGACCTCCCAACGACTACATTCTTACCTCTACCTGTGGCCTACATCTCACCTCCTGGTGGTATATAAGGCTCCATCCTGTCACTTCAACTCCATATTGTTTCACACTATGGAACAATACTCTTCTCCAGACTGAGGGACTGACCACCTCAAAACTTCAAGGGTGATGAAGTGATTACATCGTCTTCACATCCCTTCTATCAACTTTTCTGTACTCGACTGAAGAAGCCTACTGTGTAGGCAAAACATTTCGAAATAAAGATACCTAACTGTTGCATATATGTCTTACCTAACAAAGGCTGGTTCCACAGATTCAAGAAGCGTAGTGGCATACAGTGTTGTAAGGTATGACGAGGCTGCAAGTTCTGATAAACATGCGGCCGAAGCATTCATTGATGAATTCAAGGGGTACGTAGAGGCTGAAGGATTCCTCCCCCCAACAAGTGCTCAATTGTGATGAAACAGGCCTCTTTTGGAAGAAAATGCCAAAGAGGACCTACATCATACAGGAGGAAAAGGCACTGCCAGGACACAAGCCTATGAAGGATGGGCTAACTCTTTTGTTCTGTGGTAACGCTAGTGGGGATTTCAAAGTGAAGTCTTTACTCGTATATCACTCTGAAAATCCTTGAGTGTTCAAGAAAAACAATGTTATATGAATTGTGTGTGATGTGGAGCGCTAACAATAAGGCATAGGTCACGAGGCTAATTTTTATTGAGTGGGTCAATGAAGTGTTTGGCCCAAGTGTGGAGAAACACCTCCTGGAAAATAAATTGCAACTTAAGTGCCTCCTGGTAATGGACACTGGTTATGTTCAGTGTCCTGATACACTCTTGTTATGATCAGTGTCCATCCTGTTCATCCTCCAGAATTGGAAGACCTATTGTTTGAGAAGTGTATGTTCATCACAGTGAAGTTCTTGCCCCCTAATACCACTCTTCTCATCCAGCCCATGGACCAACAGGTCATTTCAAACTTTAAAAAACTGTACACCAAAGCAATGTTTCAAAGGTGCTTTGAAGTGACCTCAGACACTGAATTTACCCTAAGAGAGTTATGGAGGAATCACTTCAATATCCTCCACTGCATAAGCCTTACAGATAAGGCTTGGCAGGGAGTGACTTCCAGGACTTTGAACTCCGCTTGGAGAAAATTGTGGCCACAATGTGTCCTCGACAAGGATTCTGAAGGGTTTGAAGCTGACCCTGATGACCCTATGCCTATTGTGGAATCTATTGTCTTTGGGGAAGTCCATGGGGTTGGATGTGAGTGGCCAGGATGTGGAAGAGTTGGTGGAGGACCAAAGGGAAGAGCTAACCACTGAAGAGCTGCAACACCTTCAACAGGAACAGCAACAGACTGCAGATGAGGATATTGCTTCAGAGGAGGAAGAGAGGGGGAGAATGTGCCCTCTTCAGTGATTAAGGACATTTGTGCGAAGTGGAGTGAGGTGCAAAGTTTTGCGAAGAATTATCACTCATACAAAACTGTTGCAAGCCATGTCTGCAAATGTTCAATGGCAATGTCTTGTCCCATTTTAGGCAAATTTTACAGAGGTGCCAGAAACAGGCCTCTCTGGACAGATTTTTTGTGTGACAGGGGTGCAGTGGCTCTCAAGCTGGTCCTAGTGCCAGCAAAAAACAAAGAAGGGAAGTAACCCCAGAGAGGGACTTGATACCTGAAGTCCTTATGGAGGGGGATTCCCCTTCCAAACGATAGCTTCAACTCCCTCTCCCCTCCTCGCCTTCTTCCATATGCCAACAAGTCGCCAATAAAGGTATGTAATGTTCATTATTAAAATTGCTGCTTTATATTTCTTGTTGTTTTCTGTATGTAAAACTATAGGTATTCTTTAAAAAATGTATTTTTTGTTAATATTTTGGGGTGTCTGGAACGAATTAATTGGATTTATATTATTTCTTATGAGAGATATTACTTCGGTTTTCGGTTATTTTGAATTTAGGCCAACTTTCTGGAATGGATTACAGCCGATGGGGGTCCACTGTATAGTATATTATTCACAGTAACTTATAACTTCAGTTCATTTTAGAAATAAATGTACTTCAATTTATTGTACAGTACTGTCAATTAATCTGGCATTATACTTTTGATCAATATTTATCATTATCATCATCGTCATTGCCCCAATTCCCACTCCCATACAGAGGAGAGTAATTTCCCAAAAAATTAAAAGAATTTTAGGAAAAAAATATGGCTTACAAGATTCATTGAGACAAGCCTAAGTTAGATTCGTTTACATTATGTTACGTTCATTAGGTTAAGTTAGGTTATGTCTACTTAGGTTACATTAGATTAGGCTTCATTATGTTAGGTTACATTTTGCTGGAGTGATTAGTTAAGGTTAGGTTAGGTAAGATTTTGCTTGGATTTTTAACCCGTAGGGGACTGTCTGTCTTATTTCCATTGGGGGGTGGGGTCTTTTAATCTTGTCCCCCAGGATGCGACCCACAACAGCCAACTAACACAGGGCCCTGAAGCCTGGCTGGCAAAGCTCTCCCTTCACACGCTAAGGGTTCAGACTCGATTCCTGGCCGGGTGGAAACATTCGATGCACTTCCTTACACCTGTTGTCCTATTCGCCTAACAAGTAGGTACTGAGTGTTAGTCGACTGGTGTGGGTCGCATCCTGGGGGACAAGACTGAGGACCCCAACGGAAATCAGAAAGTCCCTCGATGACGCACTGCCTTTCTTGGGTTATCCTGGATGGCTAACCCTCCGGGGTTGAAAAACCGAATAAAAATCTTACATTAATACTCAGGTACCTACTCAGTGGTAGGTGAGCAGGGACACCAGGTGTATGGAAACATGCCCAACGATTCCACCCATGTCGGGGATCAAACCCCCAGTATTTGAACTGAGTGTGCTATCAACAGAGCCACAGGTCCATTATTATTTAGCTAAAGTTAGTCTAGGTTAGGTCACATATGGTTTGGTTACGTAACTTAAGATGACAACGCCACTCATCTTTCTTGACATTCGGCAATGCGCAAGACACGCCTCAGTGCCATGTGTGACCTAAATAAACGTATGTGCTGCGTGACCTAAATAAATGTAATCATTTTCCTTCAATCTCCCAAAATAACAATTTGCACAAGAAATTATTACTTATTCCATGATATATATAGGTTAAGATAAGATAAGATAAGATTTCGTTCGGATTTTTAACCCCGGAGGGTTAGCCACCCAGGATAACCCAAGAAAGTCAGTGCGTCATCGAGGACTGTCTAACTTATTTCCATTGGGGTCCTTAATCTTGTCCCCCAGGATGCGACCCACATCAGTCGACTAACACCCAGGTACCTATTTGCTGCTAGGTGAACAGGACAACAGGTGTAAGGAAACGTGTCGAAATGTTTCCACCCGCCGGGAATCGAACCCGGGCCCTCCGTGTGTGAAGCGGGAGCTTTAGCCACCAGGCTAAAGAATTCCACCTAGCTGTCGGTAATTATTACCAATAATAATACTACTAATACTACTACTACTACTAATAATAATAATAATAGTATTATTATTATTAATGCTTTATTACTATTATATTTTAAAATTACGCGCTAAGAACGCAAACAAAGATGAATCGAATTTGTTGTGCCGGAGTCAACATGCTTATCTTACTTCTTACTTTACAATGGATGCGTTATTTCTCAAAAAGACCAAATTACCATTTCATCCAAATTTTGCTATAACATCTATTTTAAATCGATAAGTAATTTGAAAAAATTTTTTTTTACCTATAACAGGGACAGTGTTAACTAGGTCACCTGTACAGTAATGAGAATACGTAATACTATTCTTAATTCTCTCAACAATGCTATAGTTATAAATTATAATTAAAATGAAATGGTATTGTTTCATTGTTTCCTTCCATAAAACGAAAGACAGACGAAGAACAAGTTAAGGCCGAAACAAAAAGAAAATAACTAAAATTAACTTATCTTAGCCTGACAATCAGCTGAGCAGGATTTTACTAAGCCAATATATATTTTACTAGAAAACATGAAATGCAATTACAACTAAGGAAATGAGACAGCAGTGTTATTCATATATAGCTTATATGGGTTACTACTTACCGCAGAAATACCATAGTTCCTGCAAAAAGTCTTGAGAGCAGCGACAAGGTTGGTCCTGCAGACGAGGCTGGCCATGGTGGAGAGTCGTCTGCTAGACGCTTCTCCTCTGCTCATGGCGCCATACACCACATATTCAAACCTCTCACACTCCTCCAACTCTCATTTCCTTCACCATATCCAGAAAATAATGGTTAGCTCTAGCTTGGCGGGCAAGCGACATTCATGGACAAAGGAGTGGTGAAGAATCCTTCCATGTTCCAGCAACGTCACAACGACCGCTGACAAAATCCTACCTGGCCACATTCTTCTAGATAATTAACACCCAAGGTATTTTTAGAACATTCTACATTATTACATCGAGCTTGAAAATGGAGGGATTTATAAATATACTGATAAATTCACCATCCATTAGCAGTTTCGAGAAATTTGTCGAAATTCGCTAGTGCATAGACATTATTTTAATGAGTACAACAATCCTGTAAAACGATTCCTTTAATAACTAAATCCTTAATTCCGCTTGGATTACGTTAATATAAGTTAAATCATCCTAACACGTTTCATTTAAAAAATATTAACATACAAGCGGAGCGAATATAATTAATTCGCAATTTTGGGGGTTTATATCATAAAGTTAAACAAAATATATAATTGTATCGTGGGACTATTCAAATGAAAATAAATTTTTTTTGCAATGTTAGAGAAAGAGCTAATTACCTAGTATAATATAACGTTATACTTATAACGTTATTCTGCCCATAATGCTCTGCATACAAGGGTCTTTGGCATGTTGCACTGTAATAACTGTTTTCCTTTGTACTTCACTGTATCATATTCAAATTAATTAATAAATACATGACAGTTTTCCTGACATGGCGTCACACGAAGCAGAAGGATATCCTGTCATTCCATCACAGGATGGTTTTCTAATTTCATATTTACACAGGATAATTTTACTTTCACTTGATTATACTAGATAATTGTCCTGTTATATTCCATCACGCAATATGATTTTCCTGTCATGATTCATCACACATGATGGTTTTGCTCTCGTACTCTATCGGACATCAACCAAATCTTTCAGTGGGCTGCAGAAAACAATATGAAGTTCAACGATGAGAAATTTCAATTACTCAGATATGGTAAACACGAGGAAATTAAATCTTCATCAGAGTACAAAACAAATTCTGGCCACAAAATAGAGCGAAACACCAACGTCAAAGACCTGGGAGTGATCATGTCGGAAGATCTCACCTTCAAGGACCATAACATTGTATCAATCGCATCTGCTAGAAAAATGACAGGATGGATAATGAGAACTTCAAAACGAGGGATGCCAAGCCCATGATGACACTCTTCAGGTCGCTTGTTCTATCTAGGCTGGAATATTGCTGCACACTAACATCACCTTTCAAGGCAGGTGAAATTGCTGACCTAGAAAATGTACAGAGAACTTTCACGACGTGCATAACGGAGATAAAACACCTCAATTACTGGGAGCGCTTGAGGTTCCTGAACCTGTATTCCCTGGAACGCAGGCGGGGGAGATACATGATTATATACACCTGGAAAATCCTAGAGGGACTAGTACCGAACTTGCACACGAAAATCACTCACTACGAAAGCAAAAGACTTGGCAGACGATGCAACATCCCCCCAATGAAAAGCAGGGGTGTCACTAGCACGTTAAGAGACCATACAATAAGTGTCAGGGGCCCGAGACTGTTCAACTGCCTCCCATCATACATAAGGGGGATTACCAACAGACCCCTGGCAGTCTTCAAGCTGGCACTGGACAAGCACCTAAAGTCGGTTCCTGATCAGCCGGGCTGTGGCTCGTACGTTGGTTTGCGTGCAGCCAGCAGTAACAGCCTGGTTGATCAGGCTCTGATCCACCAGGAGGCCTGGTCACAGACCGGGCCGCGGGGGCGTTGACCCCCGGAACTCTCTCCAGGTAAACTCCAGGTATCATTCTTGACCTGTTTCATGCATAAGATAATGACATCTGTCAGCCTGAATTGAGAGGTATCGGGAGGACGATGAGGATATCGGTTAAATTAGGTTAATCAGGAAATATGACAAGCGTTTCCTGACGTGGGTCTTAGATGATGACCCGCCGTTGGAGCTTTTGGTCATCTGACCGAGGCCTTCCGCTGGCTTGCCGGTCCACCCCTTTAAAAATTATGATCATGGTTATGACCATTTCTTTAGTCTTTTGTTTATGGGGATACCGTGGGTTCGGTAGCTAAGGCAGCTGTAAAAAAAAAATCCTGCAGAGCGGGTGTCGCTTGACAACAGCGATGTGCTCTTCATTCAAGGAACTGGATTTACTCCCTTACCTTGGATCGATCATGATTGCCTTCCATTCCCCATTCAGTACAAAACCACTGCGAGTTTAATGCTTAGTAAGTACGTTTATTTAGGTACAGGTACACTTAAGTACTATTATCATACATTGTAACACATGTGTAAATTACCCAAAATAACCCCCAAAAAGCAGACATCGTGACTTATTATCATTGAGATCCTTGTGATATCTTATTTAAAGCCTAGCTCTAAGATAGAGTAGCAATCAGTTATGATTATAACTTTAACAATTAAAACGGCTAAGTGAATAAAGTGAACTGATTTCAATAAATTTCACAAGGGAGTTGTCATTTAGAACATTCATATATATTAGTTCACATTATAAGGACATCATGCAAAAGAATGGATACTTCAAGCAACTTACAAATATCACAGTTCACAAAAAATGTAACCACACTACTAAGTAACTTGATAATTATTACATGCATGGGGAACACTAAATCCGCAGGAATGAGAAGCATTCGGAGTCGATCCAAGGAAGGGAAGTACAGGTCCAATTCCTTAGAACAAGACCCCGTCACCGGCATCAAGGAACCTCTGAGGGGGAAGTAATTTGGTACGGGTAGACAGACATTACAAGAGACAAATTTATAATATAACACGTCAAAATTCAGTATAATAAAGCACTGACACAATAATGCAGTAATAACTCAAACGAACGACTAGCAGTGAGACTGAAAAAGATTACAACATTATTATTATTATTATTATTTTAAACAAACCGGATGTCTTCTTTCTTAAAAACTGAGATTACATTTGCTGTCTTCCACGTCTCCGGGAGTTGCTCTGTATCGATAGACTTGTTGAAGATTGAAGATTGTTGAAAGCGGCACACACACACTGCCTCTGCTCAAAACCATAAAACTATATCGGAATATAAAACAAATTCCATCCACACAATAAAGCGAAAAACTAATGTAAAAGACCTGGGAGTGATAATGTCAGAGGATCTCGCTTTCAAAGACCACAACATTGTATCAATCGCATCTGCTAGAAAAAAGGCAGGATGGATAATGAGAACCTTCAAAACCATGGATGCCAAAGCCCATGATGACACTCTTCAGGTCGCTTGTTCTATCTAGGCTGGAATATTGCTGCACACTAATAGCACCTTTTAAGGCAGGTGAAATTGCTGATCTAGAAAATGTATAGAGAACCTTCACGGCGCATATAACTTTGATAAACCACCTCAGTTACTGGGAATGCTTGAAGTTCCTAAACCTGTACTCCCTTGAACGCAAGAGGGAGAGCTACATGATTATATATATACACCTGGAAAATCCCAGAAGGACTAGTACGAAACTTGCACACGAAAATCACTCCGTATGAAAGCAATAGACTCGGCAGACGGTGCAACATCCCCCCAATAAAAAGCAGGGGTGCCACTAGCACGATAAGAGACAACACAGTAAGTGTCAGGGGCCCAAGACTGTTCAACTGGCTCCCAGCATACATAAAGGGGATTACCAATAGACCCCTGGCTGTCTTCAAGCAGGCACTGGACAGGCACCTAAAGTCAGTACCTGACCAGCCGGGCTGTGGTTCGTACGTTGGATTACGTACGGCCAGCAGTAACAGCCTGGTTGATCAGGCCCTGATCCACCATGAGGCCTGGGCACAGACCGGACCGCGGGGCGTTGACCCCTGGAACTCTCTCCAGGTATCCACGGAGAAATATCTGGTCTTACCGCCTTCAAGGTATCTAGCTCATATAGCAGCTTCTTCACCTCTGCTCCGGTTTTGTGTATTGTGTCCAACAATTGTTAGTGTACTCTACCGCTTCGGTTTACTGGTAGCCTTTTTGTCTCCTCTGAGAATACCTCCCTAAATCTCATGCTGAGCTCTTAACAGACTTCCTGGTCCTTCTTCAGCCTCATTACTTGGTCTTTGACTGTTGTCTTCCTCTTGATGTGGCTATATAACAACTTTGGGTCGGATTTGGCTTTCCATGTTTCGTCATTCTCAGATTGCCATTGAGCCTCCATTCCTATTTATGCATACTCGCTTCTGGTTCTTCTGCTCATCTCCTTATTTTCCTGATTTTTTTGCCTTCTTTATTTTTTACCATGCTCTAGCACTCTTGGTTTCGGCCTCTCTGCATCTCTGAGTAAATCATAGGCTCACTCTGGTTTTCCCATTGTTTCTATTACTCCTCCTCCTCTCTGCACTTTCCAGCCACATAATCCATCATCTCATTCACTGTCTTTCCCTCCAGTTGTCTGTGCCACTGCATCTCATAAAGGAATTACCTCATGCCTGTGTAGCTCCCTCTTTTGAAATTTGGCGTCTAACCTCTTTCCCATGTTTCTTCACTCTCCACTGTATGTGTGTGTACTCATCTGTATGTGGTTGCAGGGGTCGATTCACAGCTCTTGTGTGTGTGTGTGTGTGTGTGTGTGTGTGTGTGTGTGTGTGTGTGTGTGTGTGTGTGTGTGTGTGTGTGTGTGTACTCACCTATTTGTGGTTGCAGGGGTCGAGTCTTAGCTCCTGGCCCCGCCTCTTCACCGGTTGCTACTGGGTCCTCTCTCTTCCCGTTCAATGAGCTTTATCAAACCTCGTCTTAAAACTATGTATGGTTCCTGCCTCCACTACATCACTTTCTAGGCTATTCCACTGCCAGACAACTCTATGACTGACGAAATACTTCCTAATATCTCTCTGACTCATCTGTATCTTCAACTTCCAATTGTGACCTTTTGTTTCTGTGTCCCCTCCCTGGAACATCCTGTCTTTGTCCACCTTGTCTATTCCGCGCAATATTTTACATGTCGTTATCATGTCTCCCCTGACCCTCCCGTCCTCTAGTGTCGTCAGGCCGATTGTGTGTGTGTGTGTGTGTGTGTGTGTGTGTGTGTGTGTACTCACCTATTTGTGGTTGCAGGGGTCGAGTCATAGCTCCTGGCCCCGCCTCTTCATTGCTCTATGAGCTTTATCAAACGTCGTCTTAAAACTATGTATGGTTCCCGCCTCCACTACGTCACTTTCTAGGCTATTCGACTGCCTGACAACTCTATGACTGAAGAAATACTTCCTAACATCCCTTTGATTCATCTGAGTCTTCAACCTCCAATTGTGACCTCTTGTTTCTGTGTCCCATCTCTAGAACATCCTTTGTCCACCTTGTCTATTCCGCGCAGTATTTTATATGTCGTTATCATGTCTCCCTGACCCTCCTGTCCTTCAGTGTCGTAAGGCCGATTTCCCTTAACCTTTCTTCGTAGGACAATCCCCTTAGCTCTGGGACTAGTCTTGTTGCAAACCTTTGCGCTTTCTCTAATTTCTTGACGTGCTTGACCGGGTGTGGATTCCAAACTGGTGCTGCATACTCCAGTATGGGCCTGACGTAAATGGTGTGCATAGTCTTGAACGATTCCTTACTGAGGTATCGGAACGTTATCCTTAGGTTTGCCAGACGCCCGTACACTGCAGCAGTTATCTGATTGACGTGCGCCTCAGGAGATGTGCTCGGTGTTATACTCACCCCAAGATCTTTTTCCTTGAGTGAGGGTTGAAGTCTTTGGCCACCTAGACTATACTGTGTCTGTGGTCTTCTTTGCCCTTCCCCAATCTTCATGACTTTGCATCTGTTGCATCTGGCAGGGTTAAATTCAAGGAGCCAGTTGCTGGACCAGGCTTGTAGCCTGTCCAGGTCTCTTTGTAGCCTTGCCTGATCCTCGACCGATTTGATTCTCCTCATTAACTTCACATCATCTGTAAACAAGGACACTTCTGAGTCTATCCCTTCCGTTATGTCATTCACATATACCAAAAACAGCACAGGTCCTAGGACTGACCCCTGTGGAACCCCACTTGTCACAGGCGCCCACTCTGACACCTCGTCACGTACCACGACTCGTTGTTGCCTCCTTGTCAGGTATTCTCTGATTCGTTGCAGTGCCTTTCCTGTTATGTGTGCCTGATCCTATAGCTTTTGCAGTAACCTCTTGTGAGGAACTGTGTCGAAGGCCTTCTTGCAGTCCAAGAAAATGCAGTCTATCCACCCCTCTCTCTCTTGTCTTACTTCTGTCACCTTGTCATAAAACTCAGTAGGTTTGTGACACAGGATTTTCCTTCCCTGAAACCGTGCTGGTTGTCAATTATACACTTGTCCCTTTCCAGGTGCTCCACCACTCTCCTCCTGATGATCTTCTCCATGACTTTGCATACTATACACATTAGTGACACAGGTCTGTAGTTTAATGCCTCATGTCTGTCTCCTTTTTTAAAAATTGGGACTACATTTGCCATCTTCCATACCTCAGAAAGTTGCCCAGTTTCAGTGGATGTGTTGAAGATCTTTGTTAGTGGCACACACAGCATCTCTGCTCCCTCTCTAAGGACCCATGGAGAGATGTTGTCTGGTCCCACCGCCTTTGAGGTGTCAAGTTCACATAGCAGCTTCTTCACCTCCTCCTTGGTTATGTGTACCCCATCCAGCACTTGTTGGTGTACCTCACTGTTCTGATTTCCTGGAGTCCTACCGGTTTCTACTGTAAATACTTCTTTAAATCTCATGTTAAGCTCCTCACATACCTCTCGGTCGTTTCTTGTGAACTCCCCATCATCCTTCCTCAGTCTGATTACCTTGTCCTTGACTGTTGTTTTCCTCCTGTTGTGGCTATACAACAGCTTCGGGTCAGACTTGACTTTCGATGCTATGTTATTTTCATATTGTCGTTGAGCCTCCCTTCTTATCTGTGCATATTCGTTTCTGGCTCTCCAGCTAATCTCTTTATTTTCCTGAGTCCTCTGTTTTCTATACCTTTTCCATTCTCTAGTACACCTAGTTTTTGCCTCCCTACACCTTTGGATGAACCAAGGACTCGTTCTGGTCTTCCCATTATTTCTGTTTCCCTGGGGAACAAACCTCTTCTCTGCCTCTTTGCATTTTGTTGTCACATAGTCCATCATTTCTTGTACTGGTTTTCCTGTCGGTTCTCTCTCCCACTGAATGTCTTGCAGGAAGTTCCTCATGCCTGAGTAGTCCCCCTTTTGTAGTTTAGTTTTTCCCATCCTATTCCTGCTACGGTGGCCTGGTGGCCTGGTGGCTAAAGCTCCCACTTCACACACGGAAGGCCCGGGTTCGATTCCCGGCGGGTGGAAACATTTCGACACGTTTCCTTACACCTGTTGTCCTGTTCACCTAGCAGCAAATAGGTACCTGGGTGTTAGTCGACTGGTGTGGGTCGCATCCTGGGGGACAAGATTAAGGACCCCAATGGAAATAAGTTAGACAGTCCTCGATGACGCACTGACTTTCTTGGGTTATCCTGGGTGGCTAACCCTCCAGGGTTAAAAATGCGAACGAAATCTTATCTTATCTTATCTTATCTCTCTCCACTTGTAGCTCAACTATGTAGTCAGAGCACAGAACCACATGATCACTAGCTCCTAGGGGCCTTTCATACATGATATCCTCGATATCCAAACTACTCAAGGTGAATACAAGGTCCCGGCATGTTCCTTAGTCTTGCTTTCTCCTGAAGGATCCTGTTCCCAGTCGATTCTGCCTTGAAAGTCACTTTCACTGGCCGGGTTCCTCTTCTTGCAAATCCCCCTATTCTCTGAAAATTTGCCAGCTGGGTCATGTCATCTTCTCCTATTGCTTTTATGATGCTTTCAATTACATTTCCCCCCTTTGTTTTCTTGCTTCGTAAGTTTCCCCTTCAACATCCTGGAGCCCATAAACAAAGACTGACCTCTTCCTTTTGTTCTCCTACTGCATATCCCTATGTATCCACTAATTCGATTTAATTTCCTCCATTCCCGCTTTCCTTTCTTCAGTTTCACTATCTATTGTACTTAGGCTTAGTGGCCTGTCATTTTCCCTACTCAGCTTTCCTTGGGCTCTGCTGTGGTCTGTTAGGGCCTCCACATATAGCTTAGCTCTTTCATTTACTACAGTCCCCTTTGATAGGGCTTCTACATGCAGTTTCGCTCCTTCGTTCCCTACAGTCCCCTTGTTTGTGACTGAGGTAGCGGTCTCTGATGTCATTCCCAAATTGTTCTTTAGTTCTTTAGGCTGTTTCAGATTTTTTAGTTCCTCTTCTAATTTCTGTATCCTAGCCTCTGCTGCTATGACTTGCATCTCCCACTTCTTGCTTTCCACATCTATCCTCTCTTCCATTCTCATGCTAAGTTCTTCTAGTTTCTTTCCCCATTCATGTTACCTTTTCATGAGCTCTGCTGCCTAATCTTCCTTTGCAGATTCGTCCTCCTGTCCCTTGGTTTTCCTTCCTGCTCTCTGGCAACCCATTTTTTTTTTGTTTTGGTTGCCTCAGAATGAAAAACTTAAGTAATTCTGTGTGTTTGTTTTGTGGTGTGTTTGTCCGAGCGTGGGGGGGGGGAGGCAGCGGAGGAAGCTGTAGACAGTGGGTAAATGAGAGAGGGTTGGGGAGGGGGATTGAGGGAGGAATATGGGGAGTGAGGAGGAGGGAGAAGCAAAGGGGGAGAATGGGAGAGGGAGAGGGGGAAAGAGGGAGAGGTGGGGGAGAAGGAGGGTGAGAGAGAGAGGGGGGGATCAGGGGAAGGAGTGAGAGATTGGTGGGGGAGGGGGCAGGGGGGGAGTGTATGTGTGAGTCTGTATATGTGGGAACGTGTGGGTGCAAACGTGTATGTGTGTGTGTGTGTACTCACCTAGTTGAGGTTGCAGAGGTCGAGTCCAAGCTCCTTGTGTGTGTGTGTGTGTGTGTGTGTGTGTGTGTGTGTGTGTGTGTGTGTGTGTGTGTGTGTGTGTGTGTGTGTGTGTGTGTGTGTGTGTGTGTGTGTGTGTGTGGGTATGTGTGTGTGTGTGTGTGTGTGTGTGTGTGTGTGTGTGTGTGTGTGTGTGTGTGTGTGTGTGTGTGTGTGTGTGTGTGTGTGGGTGGGTGGGTGTGCGTGTGCGCATTAAGTAGTGGCATGAGTGAACTTATCAGAAAGAAGCTGTGTCGAGATCTGAACACTTGTGTTGTGGTAACTGTTACGTGACTTACAAAACTTCCCAGTGAGTGAGTACGTCTACTTGTCTTACTGTACTTGAATGGATCGAGCTTCAGCTCCTGGCACCTACTTATAACTTACATTAAATTAACCGTAGAAGAAAGGAAGACTTTTCGGGTTATTAACTCAGGAAGGTTAACCCAGGACAACCTAAAAACCTTATGCAGTGTATTTATTTTTAGTATGGTCCGTATGTCCTCGCCCAGGATGCGACTCACAGAAGTCGATCAAATCCTTACGACTCACAACAATCAACCAAATCCTATGAAAAATGTGAACTTTATCAGTAAAGTACAAGTTCCCTTAATTCCCATTTGTCAGCCTCTGTATGTAATATCAAAGAGCATTCAGTATTTTCGGATCTAGGATTGTTGTAAAGTTAGGAGGCCACAGTACAGCACTGAATATACTCAGGGTGTTAGCGAATTTCTTAGATAAACAATTATTAAAGTACAGCAAAAGGGAGAGCTGATGTTGTAATGAAGGGTTCACATTTAACTGGCTCAAGACATGTCCGAGATGACATCAGCAACCTTGTTATTCTCTCTTATGCAGCTTATGACGCTGCGATAGTGCACTTGCCAGATAAAAGGGAAAATCTTGAACAACATCAGTTCAAGTACTCGACAATAATTCTTGTTCCATAAATTTAAGTACTATAGTTTGTATATATTAGAGGGGAATAACTGCCAAATGTACAATTAGTATTTAGGGTCATTAAAACCTTAGCTAACTGATTTTGACCACATGCATTCTGCAAGGTGATTGGTGATTGCCTATAAATATCAGGGACTACCTGAAATCTAACTTCCTTCACTAATCCATAAATTTGTAAAAGATCGTTTATGACTTCGAAAATTGGTCATAAATTTATTGCAATATCATTGGAGCAGAGTCATGGACACGCTAATCAAAGTATCAAATAATACGCTAGCGTTGTGAGACTTATCCAAAATCCATAGGAATTATAGAGGTAGATAGTAATGAGGCCGAAATTTGCAGCTATTTCAAAGTTTGATCCCAAGTGTATACACTAGTCACAGAGGAATTTCCAAAATATCATGAACATTCTCTAGCAAAGCAAACTGTCAAGGATATTTACCTGGAGTTTACCTGGAGAGAGTTCCGGGGGTCAACGCCCCCGCGGCCCGGTCTGTGACCAGGCCTCCTGGTGGATCAGAGCCTGATCAACCAGGCTGTTACTGCTGGCTGCACGCAAACCAACGTACGAGCCACAGCCCGGCTGGTCAGGAAGTGACTTTAGGTGCTTGTCCAGTGCCAGCTTGAAGACTGCCAGGGGTCTGTTGGTAATCCCCCTTATGTATGCTGGGAGGCAGTTGAACAGTCTCGGGCCCCTGACACTTATTGTATGGTCTCTTAACGTGCTAGTGAGAGACCATACAATAAGTGTCAGGGGCCCGAGACTGTTCAACTGCCTCCCATCATACATAAGGGGGTTTACCAACAGACCCCTGGCAGTCTTCAAGCTGGCACTGGACAAGCACCTAAAGTCAGTTCCTGACCAGCCGGGCTGTGGCTCGTACGTTGGTTTGCGTGCAGCCAGCAGTATCAGGCTCTGATCCACCAGGAGGCCTGGTCACAGACCGGGCCGCGGGGGCGTTGACCCCCGGAACTCTCTCCAGGTAAACTCCAGGTAAATATCCTTGACAGTTTGCTTTGCTAGAGAAGGTTCATGATATTACTTCACTTGTCACTATCAAAGATAACACTTAAACCCATTTCGTGAAGACAGTAGTCAGCTAATAACACTTGATGCAGGTATTATTATGGTGAATCATACTCTGCAAATCCATTTGCTGAAAAGAAATTTCTACGAAATCTTAACAAACCAGTCAGTAAATTACAATAATAATTAAAAGAACTCTTCCTTACTCTTCAGGCCACGTTTATATAAGACACAATTCATATCAGTTTCACCTGTTCTCACTCAGTGCGGTGTGATGTATTTGCAAGAATATGTATATTCTGCTTTACTTAAGTTACAATCTAAAGACTGCGGGAAACTTCTGATTATGAAAAAAAATTGCTTGTCCAATACACTTAATCACTGAACTAATTAATCCAGAGGATGGACATTGTATGTGATCTCTGTCAACTTTTATCTAACCAGATGATAGAAACATTTAATACTGGTGATAAGATAACAGTGATTACCATGTATTTATTATTATTATTATTATTATTATTATTATTATTATTATTATTATTATTATTATTATTATTATATTATTATTATTATTATTATTATTATTATTATTATTATTATTATTATTATTATTATTACATGTAAAATGCTAATCTTGTGTAAATCATTCACTAATATGAGTGCTGGAGACTCGATCCTCCGTTCCCTAAGCACTTGAAAGACCGCTTCTAAATGCACTGACTAGTTACTTACCGTGGATGAGCCTGTTTTGATGAATGTGTCTCTAACAGACACAAATATTTTACCCATTATGTGTTGTGCTAATAATTATGAGTATCCAGGTGTGCATCTGTACTGTACTCACAGTGTGCTCGCTCATATATAACTTCTTGTTTACTCCAAAATGATTTTTGATGAACTCTGTGTAGCTTATGCAAACAAAAAAAAAGCACTTAAATTACATTAATACCCACACAATTATTGAATTATAACCTTGGATCAATAATTTCAGAAGCTCTGCAGATCTGTCCGTTATGTTATGATTAGATTTGTAGTATCAAACTGCAGTTTACATGTAATAAAGTATTGTTAAGCACATAGAAAACCATTAGCATGCATGAGCATTTCGGGTCTTCTCTCACCGAGGGTGACCCGAAAAAGAAGAAACACTTTCATCATCACTCACTGTATCACTGTCTTGCCAGAGGCGTGCTGACATAACATCTAAGATGCCCCTCCAAACATGACTTTCATGCACATGTAAATAATAATATAATAATAATATCTTTATTTACTACAAGTATATGTACAAGGTATACAGTCCTAGCTGACATCAATGACATACTACTATATAGAAAGCCGCTTGTTATGCAGAGCATTTCGGGCAAATTAGATCAGTTTTGTCTCCAGGATGCTACCCACACCAGTCCACTAACACCCAGGTACCTATTTTACTGATGGGTGAACATAGACAACCTGTGTAAGGAAACACGTCCAATGTTTCTACCTTCGCAATATGAAGCGAGAGCTTCAGCCACCAGGCCACGGGACATAATTCATTACTATTGCAACTTGCTTACCTATCAGAACTTTGGGATCCAGTTCTTGGGCCCATTTATGTGCCTGTGTAATTTTTTGACTGCTGCACACATGATGGGCATGTGCATTATAAAGATATTAAACTAAATTAACAAAAAATACACAAATGCAGAATTGTTCTTGATAGGAAACTTGCACGCAAGACTAAGTGCCAGCTCCTGTGAAGGAACTTCCTTCCACCATCAGCAGAATGTACTAGAGAGAGTGTAAGAGTCTTAAGTTGTTTACGTGACCAGGACAGAGTGGTCCAGGGAGTCTTATGTAATGGTTACTCCCCTTTAGGCTCTCAGGGACGGGGAGGTTAGTTTAGTTTAATATGTTTATAATGCACCCCATACCCATCCTGTGGGCGGTAGTCAAAAGATTACAGAGGTACATAATGGGTCCAGGGACTGGGCCCCAAGTTTTGATAGCTGAGCAACGGGGAAGGGGAGAGTTACTAGCGCTGGGGATGCCCTGAGCCATGTTTCTTGCCTTGCTGCCCTGCTAAGATCCACTTATTAGCTTATTATATGCACTGCAAAGATGAGAGGAGACCGAGTTGTTTACTAGGCCTCAGAGCATTGATGAGAATTATGAATGTGAGGGTGACACAGCCATATTGAGAGTGATCATGTAATCTTCTTGCTTTTACCAGTGACAACTGGCAACGAAAGCAAAAGACTCGGCAGACGATGCAACATCCCCCCAATAAAAAGCAGTGGTGTCACTAGCACGTTAAGAGACAATACAATAAGTGTCAGGGGCCCGAGACTGTTCAACTGCCTCCCAACATACATAAGGGGGATTACCAATAGACCCCTGGCTGTCTTCAAGCAGGCACTGGACAAGCGCCTAAAGTCGGTACCTGACCAGCCGGGCTGTGGCTCGTACGTTGGATTGCGTGCAACCAGCAGTAACAGCCTGGTTGATCAGGCTCTGATCCACCAGGAGGCCTGGTCACAGGCCGGGCCGCAGGGGCGTTGACCCCCGGAACTCTCTCCAGGTAAACTGCAGATACTCCAGGCAATAATCCCAAGGTAACAAGCTCAAGGTTTAAAATGCCCCGGGGCAGTTAGTTTTATTTTGAGCGAGTTAGTACACATCAAAATATGTTTACTCCGTGACGTGAGCACCATGGATTATTATTATTATTATTATTATTATTATTATTATTATTATAATCAAGGGGGAAGCGCTAAACCCGGAGGATTATACAGCGCCTAGGGGGGGGGGATGTGGAAGGCATTCAGGCTTAATTCGGGGAACTGGAGCACAGATCCAATTCCCTAAATCAAGAGCCCCTCACCAACAGGGGTGAGCACCATGGAGCTAGATTAGGAAGACGCCGGCACGTCCAATTAACTTGTGTTCCAGTCGGCTGTTCTAGAATATGAGCTGGATAGTATTAACTCATTTAAGGCTTGTTAGTGTTTTTCCTGAATTTAAGCCAGGAGTCGCACCTTCTGCATGGGCTCTTGACATCAAGAGTGTTAAGTATAACGAATCAGGGATGTTCACATGTAACTACAGTTCTTACAGTAAACAGGACTTAACTGCTAATTAACCACTCGTCCAGGAGGAACAACCATAGGGACCATTGTCCACGCGACCTCATCTGGTATACTTATTACCTGGGGTTCTGATATGGTCTTCATTTTCTCCCTTAAGCAGACTGCACATTAGAAGGCATGTGCAAGGCAAGGTAGGGACTTAATGAAGATAAAGTTGTGTCCGAGTAAGGGCTCAGGTCATTATTTCAAGGTCGTATCTGTGTGTCATATCCACGTGCTGTGTATCGCTCCTTTCATGTCGCACTTATACCCAGAGAGCAAGTGTAAGTTTCTTTAGGTACAGGTACACGTAAGTACAGTTATCATACATAGTGTAAATTACCTAGGATATTCCCCCCCAAAAAGTCAGTGATTTATTCCCATTGGGGTCCTTGTAATGTAACATTTATCCTGGTAATGGATCCAGGAGCCAGGTGTCATCAGGAGCTCATTCGGGTGTTAGTGTCCAGTGTAAGTGTTGTATTATAGCCTGTGTCGAAGAAATATTTGCTTTATAGTTCAGAGGAGTGAAGTGGTTGGCATTCACTGGATGAAAAACTGATATTCTGAGTACAGGAGCCAGGCACCAGGAACCAGGCCACCAGGCCGTGGCCCGTAGCCTGGTGGCAAAAATTCTCGCTTCACACGATGAGGGTCCAGGTTCGATTCCGGCACAGGGTGAAACCACTGGGAGTGTTTCCTTACACCGGTTGTCCATGTTCACCCATCAGTAATAAGAGGTACCTGGGTGTTAGTGGACTGGTGGGTCGCATCCTGGGAAAAAACTGACCTAATTTGCCCGAAACGCTCTGCATAACAAACGGCTTTCTATATAGTAGTATATCAGTTAGGCCTGAACACCTTGTATATGTACTTGTAGAAATAAAGATATTATTATTATTATTACTATTATTATTATTATTATTATGAATCATATTAAGTATTGTGAGGATAGTATAGAACAAGATGTTTTATATGGAGAGTGCGATTTTAAATGTCCGGAGGAGGGATACCTCAGTAAATTAATTTTTTTTATAGCTTAGATTTCATTGTAATCTTGCTGCAAAAGATGACTCCATTTATGTGAATGTTCCACAGACTTTGTAATGTGATATTTTTAGTATTCCTGATAGTATGTATGTGCATTGTGGTGTTAATCCTGGTAATTAATAGTTTTTAACCACCGCCAGATAACTATTGCACTTCCATTATTGCCGACATCATCCCTCCATCATGCACTTCGAGGACTTGCTGTCGGAGATCGGATCCTTTGGACTATACCAGCGTCTCCTGTGTTTCTTGCTCATCCCACTCACAACAGGCATCGTCGGTCTAACCTTCTACGTGCAGCTCTTCCTGCTGGCGGTGCCGCCACACACATGCCGTCAAGTGCCACCACCCCTACCTTACCCCACCTCCGATGTCCTCTTCCACGACCTCTCGAAGCTACTCAATGATACTACTCATGTGAGGTTTATTATTATTATTATTATTATTATTATTATTATTATTATTATTATTATTATTATTATTATTATTATTTTTATTATTATTATTATTATTAGTGGTAGTAGTAGTAGTAGTAGCAATGTGAAACTTTGAACCTCTGATACGAAATGTCACCATATCAAAAACAATATACTCAGATCACAACATAATTGAGGTTCAGACATGTATGGGCGGAGCCCCAGACCGACATAATGAGATTAGTCACGAGGGAGCATTCACCAAATTCAACTTCAATAACAAAAACATAAAGTGGGACCAAGTAAACCAAGTCCTAACCGATATAAGCTGGGAAGATATACTAAGCAACACAGACCCCAACTTATGCCTAGAACAGATTAACTTGGTGGCACTCGATGTATGCACAAGGCTTATTCCTCTAAGAAAAAGGAAAAGTAGATGTAAAATAGAAAGAGACAGGCGCTCCCTTTACAGGCGACGGAAAAGAATAACAGAGCGGCTAAAAGAGGTCAATATATCTGAAATGCGTAGGGAGACACTGGTCAGAGAAATAGCAAGCATCGAACTTAAGCTAAAGGAATCTTATAGGAGTCAGGAATCGCGGGAAGAACTAAAAGCCATAAATGAAATCGAAAGAAACCCAAAGTATTTCTTCTCCTATGTCAAATCAAAGTCGAGAACAACGTCCAGTATTGGGCCCCTACTTAAACAAGATGGGTCCTACACAGATGACAGCAAGGAAATGAGTGAACTACTCAAGTCCCAATATGACTCAGTTTTTAGCAAACCGCTAACCAGACCGAGAATCGAAGATCAAAATTAATTTTTTATGAGAGAGCCACAGAATTTGGTTAACACAAGTCTATCTGATGTTATCCTGACGCCAAATGACTTCGAACAGGCGATAAATGACATGCCCATGCACTCTGCCCCAGGGCCAGACTCATGGAACTCCGTGTTCATCAAGAACTGCAAGAAGCCCCTATCACGAGCCTTTACCATCCTATGGAGAGGGAGCATGGACACGGGGGTCGTCCCACATTTACTAAAAACAACAGACATAGCCCCACTCCACAAAGGGGGCAGTAAAGCAACAGCAAAGAACTACAGACTGATAGCACTAACATCCCATATCATAAAAATCTTTGAAATGGTCCTAAGAAGCAAGATCACCACCCATCTAGAAACTTATCAGTTACACAACCCAGGGCAACATGGGTTTAGAACAGGTCGCTCCTGTCTGTCTCAACTATTGGATCACTACGACAAGGTCCTAGATGCACTAGAAGACAAAAAGAATGCAGATGTAGTATATACAGACTTCGCAAAAGCCTTCGACAAGTGTGACCATGGCATAATAGCGCACAAAATGCGTGCTAAAGGAATAACAGGAAAAGTCGGTCGATGAATCTATAATTTCCTCACTAACAGAGCACAGAGAGTAGTAGTCAACAGAGTAAAGTCCGAGGCAGCTACGGTGAAAAGCTCTGTTCCACAAGGCACAGTACTCGCTCCCATCTTGTTCCTCATCCTCATATCTGACATAGACAAAGATGTCAGCCACAACACCGTGTCTTCCTTTGCAGATGACACCCGAATCTGCATGACAGTGTCTTTCTTCCATTGCAGACACTGCAAGGCTCCAGGCGGACATCAACCAAATCTTTCAGTGGGCTGCAGAAAACAATATGAAGTTCAACGATGAGAAATTTCAATTACTCAGATATGGTAAACACGAGGAAATTAAAACTTCATCAGAGTACAAAACAAATTCTGGCCACAAAATAGAGCGAAACACCAACGTCAAAGACCTGGGAGTGATCATGTCGGAGGATCTCACCTTCAAGGACCATAACATTGTATCAATCGCATCTGCTAGAAAAATGACAGGATGGATAATGAGAACCTTCAAAACTAGGGATGCCAAGCCCATGATGACACTCTTCAGGTCACTTGTTCTATCTAGGCTGGAATATTGCTGCACACTAACAGCACCTTTCAAGGCAGGTGAAATTGCTGACCTAGAAAATGTACAGAGAACCTTCACGGCGTGCATAACGGAGATAAAACACCTCAATTACTGGGAGCGCTTGAGGTTCCGAAAACTGTATTCCCTGGAACGCAGGCGGGAGAGATACATGATTATATACACCTGGAAAATCCTAGAGGGACTAGTACCGAACTTGCACACGAAAATCACTCACTACGAAAGCAAAAGACTTGGCAGACAATGCAACATCCCCCCAATGAAAAGCAGGGGTGCCACTAGCACGTTAAGAGACCATACAATAAGTGTCAGGGGCCCGAGACTGTTCAACTGCCTCCCAGCATACATAAGGGGGATTACCAACAGACCCCTGGCAGTCTTCAAGCTGGCACTGGACAAGCACCTAAAGTCGGTTCCTGACCAGCCGGGCTGTGGCTCGTACGTTGGTTTGCGTGCAGCCAGCAGCAACAGCCTGGTTGATCAGGCTCTGATCCACCAGGAGGCCTGGTCACAGACCGGGCCGCGGGGGCGTTGACCCCCGGAACTCTCTCCAGGTAAACTCCAGGTAATCAATTAATGGTGAGAAAGACACACTACCTAACTGTATTCATCTAGTTCTGTAGAGTAACGGGGAGAGGATGGGATGAAGGGGGCGTCATAAAGGAGAGAAGAAAAAGGGAAAGAGAAAAGAAGGGAAGAGGCTAATATGCAATTATGCATGATGACGAGGTTCGCTGGTAATGTCCCGGCCCGACTCTTGTTCAGTTAGCGAATATGTAGGTAAGAGAAAGAGGAAAGCTGGAGAGTTGTTACAATTGTGGGATGAGGAGGTGGGCTGAGATGAAGAGAGAGGAGAGGACAACAACTGTACTGAAAGGAAGGGCAGTTATCTGCCCGTTAACCCAATGGAAATAAGTCACTCTGTCTGACTTTTTTGGGTTATCCTAGGTTCTCTACACATATGCTGCTATGTATGATAATTCTATGTAACTGTATTTGTGTATACCTGAATAAATTTACTTACTTACTTACCTTATTCACCTAAATGTGTATGCCATAGCTTGTGTGAATCATTCATGTTGTATATCAACTATACTTTGCTAAAATATAAGGTGATATAAATAATTTAGAACATGTAGGCTACAGTAATGTTTCTGTGACGGAATTCATGTCTGCATAAATAACTCATTACAACTGTGACCAGATATAAACAAGTAAATAGTTCATTACCACTGTAACTTGATTAGTTATAAAAATTTGGGGGCCCAGTCCCTGGACCCATTATGTGTCTGTAATATTTTGACTACCACCCACAGAATGGGTATGGGATGCATACTACAACTATTATGCTATGCCCACTACAGGACGATCCAGTAAAGCTGCCTTATACCTGTCATCAATTTGACCCCAACGTGACCTCAGCTTACCTGGTTTCCCATGAAG
This sequence comes from Cherax quadricarinatus, assembly GCF_038502225.1. NCBI lineage: Eukaryota > Metazoa > Arthropoda > Malacostraca > Decapoda > Parastacidae > Cherax > Cherax quadricarinatus. The sequence goes on along the minus strand of NC_091337.1, from coordinate 7,616,472 downwards.
TCATCAATGTTACCTCGTTGGAGCAGCTGCCGAAGCCTGGTCTGGACTGTGTTAGCGGCTGGCAGTATGACACTTATCACATGTTCTCCACCTATACTTCAGAGGTCAGTGCATCACATGATATAACAAGCTAACATCAGTTATATCACGTCAGCACAGGTTGTATCAGATCAGTAAATTCTATATCAGGCTGGAAAAACTTGTATCAGATCCTAACCAGCCTGATAAGAAGGGGTAAAAAATTGTATTATGAGAACAGATTATTCAACTTAAAAGGTGATATAAAAAAAGACCTGGAAAACCCTATCAGAAATTCTAGGAACAAAAAAGATATCACGAAATAGCGCAATTGAACTAACAAAACCAGATGAACCCCAACTCCCACCAACTGAAACAGCAAACAGACTCAATGATTTCTTCTCCACCATAGGAAAAAAACCTTGCCAATAAAATCCCAAGCTCAAATACCCCACCCAATGGCTACCTCACTGGCAACTACCCGAACACACTGTTCCTAGCTCCGACTAACCCAACAGAAGTCTCCCTTATTATCAACACACTAAAAAACAAGACAGGAGATTTAAATACCTTACCACCCTTTATATACAAAAAAGCATCGCAAGTGCTATCACCAATCATTGCAACACTAACAAATCCATCGAATCCTCTACCTTCCCTACAGTTCTCAAAATAGCGAGGGTCACCCTGTCAATTTGGATTCAGGCCTAATAAAAATACGAATGATGCTATTATACACATGTCAGAACAAATATACACTGCACTAGAGAAAAAAGAAATCCCACTGGGATCCTCATTGATTTACGTAAAGCTTTTGATACAATTGACCATGATTTGCGCCACATAAAATTGTCGCACTATGGTATAAGAGGGCACTCCCTCAACTACCTAAAGTCATACCTCAGCAACAGAAGCCAATATGTGTACACAAATGGAGCAAACTCTTCCGCACAGCCAATTACAGTTGGTGTCCCACAGGGAAGTGTCCTTGGCCCTCTTCTCTTTCTCGTTTACATAAATGACCTACCAAATGCATCGCAACTACTCAAACCCACACTATTTGCAGATGACACTACATACGTCTTCTCTCACCTGAGCCCAGTCATGCTAGCCAGTACTGTGAATACCGAATTACAGAAAATATCTACCTGGATGAGTACTAACAAACTTACTCTAAACATTGACAAAACCTACTTCATTCAGTTTGGTAACAGAGCTACAGATGTCCCTCTTAACATAATGATAAACGGATCACCTATCACAAAGCTCACAGAGGGAAAATTCTTAAGAATCCACCTTGATGATAGACTCAAATTTCAAACACATGTACAACAAATTTCCAAGAAAATTTCAAAGACCGTAGGCATACTATCGAAGATACGGTACTATGTTCCACAGTTAGCCTTCCTGGCCCTATATCACTCACTTATTTACCCCTATCTCACCTATGGAATTTGTGCATGGGGCTCAACAACAATAAACCATCTCAGACCATTAATTACCCAACAAAAGGCTGCAGTCAGAATGATAACAAATTCCCACTACAGGCAGCACACTCCACCAATATTCAAAACTCTAAACTACTCACCATACAAATCATCCATACTTATTATTGTACCTGCTACATACACAGAACACTTAACTCGGATATAAACCCTCCCCTCAAACGTCTCCTTACCAACCTCAACAGAACACATGACCATAACACAAAGCACAGATCACTCTTTGATGTTCCTCGTGTCCACCTCACGCTATGCAAAAACTCAATATACATAAAAGGCCCAAAAATCTGGAATTCATTACCTGTGAATATAAAAGAAACACTGTTTATAAATTCAAGTCTCTTCTTAAAAATCACTTACTCACCCTTAACTAAATAAATACTGAATAATTGTATCTCATAAATGTTTACCCTGTGACCCAATCAAACTTTATTATTTTTAATTACATTACCTAACAGAATACTCCATTCTACTGAATGCACAGCAACATAGTAAATGACAGTATGATCTGTCTTTGAAATACTCATTTGTGCGTAATTGTTATTTGTTTATAATAATGTTTACCACTGAATATATCATTGATTAGTTAATCTTAAGTTAATTTTAAGCCTGCCCATAATGCTCAACCTTTGTAAATTGTGAGTTCATTACCTCTGTAACTTGCTCAGCTATCAAAACTTTGGAGTCCAGTCCCTGGACCAATTATGTACCTCTGTAATCTTTTGACTACCGCCCACAGGATGGGTATGGGGTGCATAATAAACATATTAAACTAAAACCATAATGCTCTGCATACAAGGGGCTTTGGCATGTTACACTCAACCGCTGTATTTTCTTGTACTTCTATGTATTACGTTCAAATAAATAAATCAGCATAGGCTACATTATTGTTGCCAGATAATGACAGAAACAAAATCTTCCGCAGCACGATTGGGTGTGCAGCCAGGCCTGGCGACCGTATGTGGTGGTGACTTTATTTTGGATTGGCAATACCGTCGGCTCCTGGCTTTGGGGAATCATATCTGATACGTAAGTCTTCCCTCTCATAGTCAGCAACCTCATGGAAGAAGTCTTCGTGCCGGCGAGGAGTTTTGGCTCTCCCCTTTCCCTTGAATATAACAATAACAAAAGTCAGTAGAAGTCACTAGTTAATTCATAAATATCTGGGTCATCACAGCCAGTGGTGGGTCCATAAATATATGAGTCGCCATAACCAGTGGTAGATCGATGATATATCCAAAGGTGATGTGGCTTAGAACCAACTTTCAATCACCTGTTTACCGGCAGGTGCAAATTAAAAAAAAACATGTTTAGTGCACCTGTGGGATTTGAATTTGTGACATATTATTATTATAATCAAGGGGGAAGCGCTAAACCCGGAGGATTATACAGCGCCTGGGGGGGGGGGATGTGGAAGGAATTCAGGCTTAATTCGGGGAACTGGAGCACAGATCCAATTCCCTAAATCAAGAGCCCCTCACCAACATCAAGGAACCTTCCTTGAGGGGAATTTGTGACATTTGTTTCCAGGTAAAAATATCCAGAACCAGCAAACCACACCTGGTTCTGAGCTTAACAAGGATCATCACAATTCACAGAATTAATGATTATAGTAGCTATAAAATGCTAATGCTAAACCCGTAATGAGTTATACAGCACTACATTGTGTGACCTCTATGAATCAGATATCGTTTAACTCAGCACTTTTGTCACTCGTGATGCGAGAATGGGTTGTATTTTATACCTCTATTTTTTTTGAGCACCTCATCTGATGAACCCGGGATGAGTGGAAACATTGAGCATGTTTATTTACACCTGTCGCCTCTGTTCACCCAGCAATAAATGGGTATTAGTATGGTAGAAGATTGACGCTGGTAGTATTATGGGGAGGAGGATCAACGGATCTCAGAAAAAAAATAAGACATTGGTATCTTTCTTGGGTTATCCTGGGTTATTAACCCTCTAGATTAATAATCTGAATAAAATTTTCTTGCCCCCAGGATAGGTATGGGTTATATAATAGTTCTCCTGTTCTCAGGTACGGACGGCGGCCGACGGTGGTGGCGAGTCTGGCTGTGTATGGAGTGGCAGGGTTGACCTCCATCTTCATCAGTAACTTCTACTGGTTTACAGTGCTGAGGTTCCTCGTGGGGACCTCGCACCACACTGTCTCACACCTCCCATTCGTCCTGGGTGAGCTATGAACCTCTCCACTAGTTTGTTGATGTAAAATGTGTTTGTTGATGTAAAGTTCTCCTTCAAGATTATTGCACAAGCCAGTTTCTTCTGTACAAACACTTCACTTAAAATTCCTTGAGAAAAACACAAGTCCACACAACATCCCTATTTAAGCTATATAGCCCTATGTATTTATATATTAATGGACTACTAGTAACGGGTGGAAAAAACATTAGGACGTTTCCATAAGACACCAGCTGTCCATGTTCACTCATCAGTAAAATGGGTACCTGGGTGTTAGTCGACTGGTGTGGGTCGCATCCTGGGACAAAACTAACCTAATTTGCCCGAAATGCTCTGCATAACAAGTGGCTTTCTATATAGTAATGTCATTGTTGTCAGCTAGGCCTGTATACCTTGTACATGTACTTGTAGAAATAATAATAATAATAATAATAATAATAATAATAATAATATTATTATTATTATTATTATTATAGTGTTAGTTGTATTAACTTGGTGATTAACAGCTATCCAGTATACTCCGAGCTAGAGTATATAAGCTGATGCTATTCGGAAAAATTTATGCTATGACTATTGACTATTGCCAGCGGTCACCAGTTCATTCAACACGCAAGTCATACTTTTACTAGTAAACTTTTTACATCGATAAAACCACCCTTACCGTGGATACCTTACATATAACCAAGTAACATCTAAAAACCTATGGCAGAACACCTCCTCAGGACCAGATCAGCCGATCGACAGCTCCAGCAAGCTCCTTGCAACCAACCTGAACAACTTGCCTCCTGTGCAAAAAAAAGGCAATAACAAAACTACCTACTGCCAATTCGCTGTCGTGCACGTATGCAACTTGTATACATGTGTGCGTCTGATGGGTGGTGTGCTATACCACATATGAATGTCATGAATAAGACGACTCACGAAATCGTAATGACACGATTGCAAACAAACCATACTATGGGCGGGGTTAGAACCCGCGATCAGAGTCACAAAACTCCAGACCGACGCGTTAGCCACTGGGCCAGCTAGCCATAATAAGATTCACCCAGCTAGGTATAACACAACACGCACATATATTAATGTGTGCCTAAGTCGTTAGGCCACTAACCTTTATTGCCCCCTCCTCCTCCATCCTTACTTATCCTTCCTCCCCCAACTTACCAAACCTCAGGTTAAAGAACCTCGAGCCTCAGCGTTCCAGAATTCGAAATTAAAAACTTGTCAGCTGATGGTAGCTACCAGACTCACTAGCAGAAATTTTTGTTTTTCTTTCCTATTAATTTTCACTTATTGAACTTGAAGATTATATACCACTTGTTAGGCTTGAATTTCTATGAAAAGTCTTTCTTTACATCCACCTTTCCATAAAGGCTGCCCTAAAGACTGTTTAGTTTTCAATTTTGATTTTACGCTTGTTTACTGCCACTTTTCTGCTTCCATTATAATCTTAACTTATTTATATACATCGTTGTAGCTCCTCTCCTGTTGAAAAATTCATTTCACAAAGAATGATAAAAAAAAAAATAAGGTTGCTCAAAACCAACTTATCTTGGGGTCCTTCATCTGCATCAAGATATCCCCTTGGAAGGTTTATATTCTTGAGTGTTTGTTAATTGTAATATACTTAATTAAATTCACTGAAGTGTGTTTGGCTACTGGTACAGTGGTAGAGTACTGTGGTCTGGAGAGTCGTGTGGTGCCTCTTCTCACACTGATGATAAGTTACACCGTCGCCTCCATCCTCACTCCCGTCCTCGCCTACGTCGTCTGGGACTGGTTCACTCTCGCTCTAATTACTGCAGTGCCTCCCCTCCTCCTGCTCCTAGCCTTCAGGTAAGATGTGGTAGATTACGGGGCATTTTTCAAACCTTGTCATGTCCTACACGTCTGTAGTGTAGATCCACTAGGAATTTTTATTGACCTAAGAAAAGCTTTTGACACAGTAGACCGCGGCATCCTACTCCACAAACTTGACCATTATGGTATAAGAGGCCATGCGCTTGCATATTTCAAATCTTACCTTACTAATAGGTATCAGTATGTCACCATTAAAGACACAGCATCAACAACACAGCCACTTGATACTGGAGTTCCGCAGGGAAGTGTCCTTGGTCCCCTGCTCTTCCTCATATACATCAATGATCTTCCAAACGTATCTCGACACCTGAACCCCATTCTCTTTGCTGACGACACGACTTATGTCATCTCACCCTAATCTTGCAACCCTCAACACCATTGTTAATGAGGAGCTGATCAAAATATCGACTTGGATGACAGCCAATAAACTTACGCTTAACGTTGACAAAACCTACTACATTATGTTTGGTAGCAGAGCATAATTACCAGGCATAATGAGGGCAAATTCCTAGGCCTATACCTCGACAACAACCTGAACTTCAGCACCCATATCCAACACATAACCAAAAAAGTATCCAAAACGGTTGGGATCCTCTCCAAGATACGATACTACGTGCCGCAAACTGCCCTTCTCACACTATACCACTCACTTATATATCCATACCTCACCTATGCTATCTGTGCTTGGGGTTCAACTGCAGCAACACACCTAAAGCCAATAATAACCCAACAAAAAGCCGCAGTAAGAATAATCACTAAATCCCATCCCTGGCAACACACCCCCCCACTCTTCATAGATCTAAACTTACTCCCTGTTCAGTACATCCACACTTACTACTGTGCAATCTACATCTACAGGACCTTAAATTCCAATATTAACCTTGACCTAAAATGCTTTCTTGATAGTTGTGACAGAACCCACAGGCACAACACCAGACACAAACATCTCTATGACATTCCCCGTGTCCGACTAAACCTTTACAAAAATTCAATGTATGTCAAAGGCCCTAAAATCTGGAACACCCTACCTGAAAATTCCAAAACTGCAGACACATTCATCACCTTCAAAACTACCATCAGAAAACATCTTATCTCCCTGATACACCCTGTCAACTAATAATACGAATACCACCTGGTGGTTCACACTTTCACTCACCCATTTGACCATAAACAGAAATGTTAATCTCAATCTCAAAATAATGAATCTTAACTAGTCAAAAGTTGGCCTGTGATACTCCAATACTGAAACTATGTATAGTGCCAAAACAAAAGCATTCACATTGCTAAACTCACAACTAGTATTTAGTCAGCCATAATACCAACTTATCTCATAACTCTGTAACATTTTAAACCTAAGATTTAATATAAGTCTGCCCGAAATGCCTAGCCATGCTAGGCGTTCTAGTGGTACACTCTGTAATTATTATTTTACTACATGTAAACCACACAATAACCAAATTCTGTAAACTCAGCATTGTAATACTTATAGAGAATAAAGTTTGAATTGAATTGAATTGAATTATGTCTTTGTATTGAACTGACTGTCATCCACTAGTTGGGTATAAGATTAATAATGTAGCTATCAAACTAAACTAAAACTCACTAGCTAAACAGCCCAGTAGGCAGATTTTGATCTTGTAATTTTTACACGTGGGTTTCAATTTTTTATTTGTATTTTTAGGTATCTCCGAAGGGGGATTTTTGTTTACCTGATTTTTTCCTTCCTTTAACATTTCGTTCTTAATACCATAAGGTTTTATTCAATCGTCTTCAAATTTCAACGCTGGTGTAGAGTAACTAAGGCAAGACTAATACAAATTAATGCAACTATTGGCATGCACAGATGCCTTTTGACCAGTGGCGTGCAGAGGTATGCCCCAAAACTCAAGTATAAGGCCTAGTACTAAGAAATATGAGAAAGGGTGTACAGTAACTAAGGCAAGACTAACGCAAATTAATGCAACCATTGGCATGTACAGGTGCCTTTTGCCTTACTCCATCCTGGAATCAGTCCAATAACTTTCAAAAGCGTCTTCTACTTGGCTTCAAACGTTCAAAACGTAGAGTGAAAATAAAGCAGGTAGGTGCACATATGTTAATTTTACGTGTAAAAGAATGTGGAATTTTTATTCCTTTTACATTACATTAAGTAATTTTGAGTCTTCATCATATGAATGGCTTCAGTATTTAATGGCTGATGCATCTTACAAACAAAATAGTACTCATTAAGTTTATATTATATGCCATAAAATTTGTCAGTATGCTAAATTAGTTAAAAAAAATTGGAAGCGTAAAACTCCGTGGGATAGCTGGAAAATGTTAATTCTGTTCGACTTCAAATTTGTGTTGTTAATAGGCTGCATTAGTCCCAATCTGCCAATTGTATTAAATAAATAGTGACACTGATTTCCATTCAATTACTAAAGAATGTCTCGTCTGACGAGCTTCAAAATACTGAAGTCGCACTCTGCATTAGTCATATCACCCAAGAGACTGTATGTATAAACAATCAATTAGTTATTGCCTTATTAATCATAATATAGGCTTAAGTTTGCCCGAAATGCTCTGCATACTAAGAGGCTTTCTGCATACACACCTAAATGTCATTCACCCTTGTACTAACGTTGTATCATGCTGAAATAAAAAACCTTTAATCTTTAACACTTTTCTTGGATTGTGGAGCTGCCGAAATACACCTAGGTAGTTAAGCACTAAACCTGTATGTTTCATTTAGCACAAGGACTGGTAGAGGCTCGATCCTCTGATGTAGTCGCTGACCAATCAGGCTGTTGGTGATCGTACTAAATTGTCCAGTTGGTTCTCTTCTTAATGCTTCAGGTTGATACCAGAGTCCTCTTCGTGGCTCATAGCTCGAGGTCATGGTGAAGCGGCCAAGATCCAGCTGGCTAGGGTAGCCGAGGTGAATGGACACCATTTACCTCTGGAGATGATCACCCAGCTGCTTTCTGACGCAGGTGGTACCGGAGGAGGTGAGTCCGGCGACCAGGGGCGAAATGAGGCAGTGCAAGATGAGAGCAATGAATCAAGTATCATTCAAGCCGTCAAATACCCAAAGCTGCGGAAGAATATTGTTCTGGTGTTGTTGATATGGTGAGGTCACAAGGACGATATGTTTATAATCTATGACAGTTCTCGGTTATCTCACTGGGAGAGACATGTTTTCTCTTTATATTTTAATGTGTGACTTGTTAATGGTCATAGGTTTCAGTCTCCTAAGTACGGGTTATTTGTATGGTGTAGAATTTAGGAAAGAGTTAATAGTAACATTGGCGGATTAACTAGTTGAGCTAATATATTGGGTACTGTCTATGGTCGTAGGTTCACTCGGAAAATGAGTGATACTGCCCAGTAAAATCGTTCATTAGAGCAAAATCTAAAAACTCCACTGCTGTAAGATGTGTGAGTGCGCTCGTGTGTGTGTCTGTGTGCGCTCGTGTGTGCTCGAGCTCGTGTGTACTCACCTATTTGTACTCACCTATTTGTGGTTGCAGGGATCGAGTCTTAGCTCCTGGCCCCGCCTCTTCACCGGTTGCTACTGGGTGCTCTCTCTCCCTGCTCCATGAGCTTTATCAAACCTCGTCTTAAAACTATGTATGGTTCCCGCCTCCACTGCGTCACTTTCTAGGCTATTCCACTGCCTAACAACTATGACTGAAGCAATACTTCCTAACATTCCTTTGACTCATCTGAGTCTTCAACTTCCAATTGTGACCTCTTGTTTCTGTGTCCTCTCCCTGGAACATCCTGTCTTTGTCCACCTTGTCTATTCCGCGCAGTATTTTATATGTCGTTATCATGTCTCCCCTGACCCTCCTGTCCTCCCGTGTCGTCAGGCCGATTTCCCTTAACCTTTCTTCATAGGACATTCCCCTTAGCTCTGGAACTAACCTTGTCGCAAACCTTTGCACTTTCTCTAATTTCTTGACGTACTTGATCAAGTGCGGGTTCCAAATAGGTGCTGCACACTTCAGTATGCAGCACCTGGTTGGAACCCACACAGTGTACAGTATCTTGAACGATTCCTTACTAAGGTATCGGAACACTATTCTCAGGTTTTCCAGGCACCCATATGCTGCAGCAGTTATCTGGTTGATGTGCGCTTCCGGAGACATGCTCGGTGTTATACTCACCCCAAGATCTTTCTCCTTGAGCGAGGTTTGCAGTCTTTGGCCACCTAGCCTATACTCTGTCTGCGGTCTTCTGTGTCCTTCCACGATCTTCATGACTTTGCATTTGGCGGGGTTAAATTCGAGAAGCCAGTTGCTGGACCAGGTGTCCAGTCTGTCCAGGTCTCTTTGAAGTCCTGCCTGATCCTCATCTGATTTAATTCTCCTCATTAACTTCACATCATCTGCGAACAGGGACACTTCTGAGTCTAACCCTTCCATCATGTTCACATATACCAAAAATAGCACTGGTCCTAGGACCGACCCCTGTGCCCACTGTGATACCTCATCACGTACCATGACTCGTTGTTGCCTCCCTGTAAGGTATTCTCTGATCCATTGCAGTGCCCTTCCTGTTATATGCGCCTGATCCTCCAGCTTCTGAACTAATCTCTTGTGAGGAACTGTGTCAAAGGCCTTCTTGCAGTCCAAGAAGATGCAATCAACCCACCCCTCTGTGTGTGTGTGTGTGTGTGTGTGTGTGTGTGTGTGTGTGTGTGTGTGTGCGAGCTCGTGTGTGTGTACTCACCTAATTGTGGTTGCAGAGGTCGAGATTCAGCTCCTGGCCCCTGCCTCTTCATTGAACTCTCCTACTGTGTGTGTGTGTGTGTACTCACCTATTTGTGGTTGCAGGGGTCGATTCATAGCTCCTGGCCCCGCCTCTTCACTGTGTGTGTATATATGTGTGTGACCCAGTTAATATTTGCACTAATAGCTGATTACAGTTGTGACCGGGTCTGAACGTGTGAATTGCTCATTACTTTATAATTTGTTCATGATTGTAACCATGTATAGACCTGTAGATGATTCATTACCTTTGTAACTTGTGAGTTCATTACCTTTGTACCTTATTCAGCTATCAGAACTTGGGGGTCCAGTCCCTGGACCCATTATGTACCTCTGTAATCTTTGGACTACCGCCCACAGGATGGGTATGGGGTGTATAATAATGATATTAAACTATAACTGTAAGATTAGAGAATGCCAAGAGAAAAATCTGAATTTAATCATATAAGACTGATACTTGTTAGATTTTATTGGCAGCCAATCATTAAGCCACTAATTTCTTCGTGATGTATTGAATTGAACGATACATTCGAAGTTCTGGTGGTTAAAATTGAAGATCCAAATATAGTTATTGTACTCGTATACACCACCAGATGCAACTTCCCAGCAATTCAAAGATCATCTGATGTAAACCTAGCCCGGCAGGTGGAGGTGGCTATTTTACTTCCTAACTAATGGAATCCAAAGAATAATAGTAAACAGTAAAATCAGGGATACCTCCGCCGTATTACTAACCATTCTGGAAAAATACCCTGACTTTGCTTATTGTAAATAACTCATAACCTCTTAAACTTGTTTAAATGCAACTATACCTTGCAAAAATATCAATAAATATAAATAATTCAGAATCATATAGAAGCTACATTGTAGTATTTTTTTGTGACTGAATTCGTGTTTGCATAAATAACGATTGTAAGTAGATATAAGTATATAAATAATTCTTTACTACTGTAACTTGCTAAGCTATCAAAATTTTGCGGCCCAGTCCCTCGACCCATTATGTGTCTCGGTAATCTTTTGACTACCGTCTACAGAATAGGTATGGAGTGCATAATAAAGATAATAATTAAACTAACGTTTTCTCCCCCTGACTTCCTTCACGACACCATTTCATTCATCTTCCCTTCACCAGTTCACTATTTTCATCTCTAGTTCATCTTATGGACGCTGTTATAATCCTTACGACTTTAAGGGTTTCCTGACGAATATACTAATAACAATAATAATCCAGGTTGTATTCTCTCCACTCCTTTAAATCACCCAATAGGATGCTGGGCTGCATGTGTTACTACGGCCACTGTCAGAATACAGCACATCTGGGCAGCAACTTGTTCATGAGCTACCTGCTGGGGGCGCTGGTGGAGGTGCCATCGTGGTGTGTCCCCTGGCTTATCCACCGTCTGGGACGCCGACGGCCTCTCAGCACCACCTTCCTCCTCTCCAGTGTCGCTGGCATTCTTTACGCCCTGGTCCCTGCAGGTACGTCCAGCTATAATCATATTTATATGGAAGCACTAAACCAGTACGGATCATATAGCGCCTGGAGAATGGAAGGCAGTCAGATATAATCCATGCAAATGGAGTGTAGCGTCAATTTCCTGGGCAAAGATCCCTTCATTGGTGTCAGAGTACCTCTCTTGAATGGTTATACTTCATACATTATCAAAAGAATTAGACCTATGCTCGTTCTCTGGATCGACCATGGCTGCCTTCCATTTTCCCAGGCGCTGTATAATCCCTATGGATTTAGCGTTCTTCCTTCAAGAATGTAATAATAATAATACAGATTGTGTTCCGTGATCCTAAAGACACTCCAGGGATCCACCAGTGATATGTTCCGTGTTCCGTTTGATTGAAAGTGTGTTGCATTCTTCCAGGTGCTTACCATTTCTTATGATTGTTTGAGAAATCATTTGTCGTGGCTGCAGAAAGTGAGTGGTTGGTGCTGGCGGCGGCTCTGGTGGGGAGAGCTACCATTACTGGTGCCTACTACATCAGCCTGCAGTACTGCCCTGAGGTCTTCCCCACCGTGGTTAGAGGTCAGGGAGTTGCCCTGGCAGAAACCTTGGGAGGTGTCGCCATCTTCCTCTCACCCTCCATTGTTTACCTGGTACGGTCCGTAGCTTTTACCTGATACAGGCCTCACAAGTGGAATACCCTAGGTCCTCTCTTCATCTAAATCCGGCACTGGTACTGAGTGTGGTGTTACAGGGAGAGTGGCAGAGAAAGGCGCCGTTGCTGGTGTTCGCAGGATTGTCAGGAATGGGCGGGGTGGCAACTCTGCTGCTGCCGGAGACAGGTGGTGTGGTGCTGCCGCAGACCCTGCAGCAGGCAGAGCTCTTCTTCAGACAGGCTCACCCACCATGCTGCAGGTAAAGGTTCTGAGCTATTACATAAAAACCAATAAAGCAAAGTATTGTAATATGGTGTCCCGTGGCCTGGTAGTCAACGCTCTCACCTCACAGTGTCCGTGGTTCGATCCCCGGCAGGGTTGAAACATTGGGCATGTTTCCTTACACCTGCTGTCCCTGGTCACCTAGCAGTAAGTAGGTACCTGGGTGTTAGCCGACTGGTGTGGGTCGCATTCTGAGGGACAAGATTGAAGGACGTCAATGGAAATAAGACAGTCCTCGATGACGTACTGACTTTCTTAGGTTATCCTGGGTGGCTAACACTCCGGGGTTAAAAATCCTAACAAAATCTTATATTGCTTCCATTTGGGACAGTAACTTAAGCTGGCCAGACGTCCTGCTATAGGCAGGCAGTCCTGTTATTGAACTCTGTCCTCCGTCTCTCCGCCACCTCAAGCGCGACGTTAATTTGACAACACTACACGCGTAGCCGTAGTGTACGTATACGAGACGAGTCAAGATCTCAATCAAGTACACATCGGAGTCTGAGACAGTCTGCTGAAGGCTGCAGTGGGGGATGCTTGAATTTATTGTTTGCTTTAATTAAACCCCTAAAGAAATACCAAAAAGAAAGACTACATTTAACCATGAATGGGCCTAAGCATTTGGATTTATTGCTAAAAGCAGAACAGGCGACTTTCATGCATTGTGTACACAATTTATTTATTTATTTATTTATTTAAAAATTTGAGCACACATACAGAGGTACAACAAATACAGGTAAGAGCAGTATGCCAAAGCCACTTATACTATGCATAGCATTACGGGCTGGCTTAAAATTAACTTAAGATTAACTAAGCAATGATGAAATCAGTGATAAAACATTAATGTAAACAGGTTACTATAGAGCACAAGTGAGTATTACAAAGACGTCATATGGTTGTATGCATTGTTGTACATTCAGTAGAATGGAGTATTCTGTTAGGTAGTGTATTTAAAAAATAATAAAGTTAGATTGGGTTTTAGGTTTAACATTTATGTGATATAATTGTGAGAAACATTTAAGATATACAATTTATAAGGTTCAGTTATTCAGTATTTATTTGGTTTTGGGTGAGTAAGTGATCTTTGAGAAGAGACTTGAATTTATAAACAGGTAGTGTTTCTTTTATATTTACAGGTAATGAATTCCAGATTTTAGGGCCTTTTATGTGCATTGAGTTTTTACATAGTGTGAGATGGACACGAGGAACATCAAAGAGTGATCTGTGCCTTGTGTTATGGTCATGTGTTCTGTTGAGGTTGGCAAGGAGATATTTGAGGGGAGGGTTAATATCAGAGTTAAGTGTTCTATGTATGTAATAGGTGCAGTAGTAAGTATGGATGTTTTGTATGGTGAGGAGGTTTAGTGTATTGAATATTGGTGGAGTGTGCTGCCTATAGTGAGAATTTGTTATCATTCTAACTGCAGCCTTTTGTTGGGTAATTAGTGGTCTGAGATGGTTACTTGTTGTTGAGCCCCATGCACAAATTCCATAGGTGAGATAGGGGTAAATAAGAGAGTGATATAGGGCCAGGAGGGCTGACTGTGGAGCATAGTACCGTATCTTCGATAGTATGCCTACAGTCTTGGAAATTTTCTTAGAAATTTGTTGTATATGTGTATGAAATTTGAGTCTATTATCAAGGTGGATTCCTAAGAATTTTCCCTCTGTTAGCTTTGTGATAGGTGATCCGTTTATCATTATGTTAAGAGGGACATCTGTAGCTCTGTTACCAAACTGAATGAAGTAGGTTTTGTCAATGTTTAGTGTAAGTTTGTTAGTTCTCATCCAGGTAGATATTTTCTGTAATTCTGTATTTACAGTATTGGCTAGCGTGACTGGGCTCGGGTGGGAGAAGACGTATGTAGTGTCATCTGCAAATAGTGTGGGTTTGAGTAATTGCGAAGCATTTGGTAGGTCATTTATGTATAGGAGAAAGAGAAGAGGGCCAAGGACACTTCCCTGTGGGACACCAACTGTAATTGGTTGTGCAGAGGAGTTTGCCCCATTTGCATACACATATTGGCTTCTGTTGCTGAGGTATGACTTGAGGTAGTTGAGGGAGTGCCCTCTTATACCATAGTGTGACAATTTTACGTGGAGCAAGTCATGGTCAACTGTATCAAAAGCTTTACGTAAGTCAATGAAGATCCCCAGTGGGACTTCTTTTTTCTCTATTGCAGTGTATATATGTTCTAGCATGTGTATAATAGCATCATTAGTATTTTTATTAGGCCTGAATCCAAATTGGCAGGGGTTGAGTATGTTTTGGGAGATAAGGTAGGAGTAGATTCGTTTATGAATTAATTTTTCGAAGATTTTTGAGAGAGGGTGTAAGTTGGATATTGGCCTATAGTTATTCAACTCTGTTTGGTCTCCTCCTTTGTGGATCGGGGTGACCCTTGCTATTTTGAGTACTGTAGGGAAGGTGGAGGATTCAATGGATTTGTTAAAGAGTGTTGCAATGATTGGTGATAGCACTTGTGACACTTTTTTGTATATAAAGGGTGGTAAGGTATTTAAATCTCCTGCCTTGTTTTTTAGTGTGTTGATAATAAGGGAGACTTCGTATGGGTTAGTCGGAGCTAGGAACAGTGTGTTCGGGTAGTTGCCGGTGAGGTAGTCATTTGGTGGGGTATCTGAGCTTGGGATTTTATTGGCAAGGTTTTGTCCTATAGTGGAGAAGAAATCATTGAGTCTGTTTGCTGTTTCTGTTGGTGGGAGTTGGGGTTCATCTGATTTTGCTAATTTTATTTCGCTATTTCGTGATATCTTTTTTGTTCCTAGAATTTCTGATAGGGTTTTCCAGGTCTTTTTTATATCACCTCGTAAGTTGGATAATCTGTTCTCATAATACAATTTTTTTGCCCTTCTTATCAGGCTGGTTAGGATTGACGAGTAACGTTTTGTTTGGTCTCTGGTTATGTGACCCATTCTGTACTGTTTTTCATATTGGTGTTTTGTATTTATGGATTTGAGAATGCTGGGTGTTAGCCAGGGACTGTTCAGTCTCTTAGCTGTCATCTGTTTAGTTTTTTTAGGGCAGTGCTTGTTAAAGAGGTATTGAGTCTTTTTTAGAAAATTATTAATACATTCGTCAATATCTGTATAGATTTCTAGCTCAGTGTGCCAGTCAATGTTTGCTACTGCTGTTGTGAAGTTATTAATGGCTGCCTCATTGTGAAGTCTGAAGGTGACTTTAGTAGTGTCTTGGGGTAATTTACCAAGAGTTGTTATGAGGAAAGTCGGGTAGTGGTCTGTGGTATTATCTGTAATTATGCCTGATTTTAAAGGGGATATGGTGTTGGTCCAGATGTGGTCAAGTAGGGAAACACTAGTCTCTGTAACTCTTGTAGGTTTTGTTACTGTTGGTAGTAACATACAGTTACTCATTGTGTTTGTGAATTCAGTAACGTGTGGGTCCTGGTCTTGCAGGAGATTTATATTGAAGTCACCTGAGAGTAGTAAGTGATCTTTGTTCATGCGTGCATCAGTTATCATACTTCCTAGGTTTTGACTAAATTGGCTAATGTTTGACTGTGGAACTCTGTAGATGTTTATCAATGTGAGAGGTTTTTGTAGGTATTTGGATTTGAATTTGGCTATTATATATTCCCCATGTTCATCCCTTGTGCAAGTATTAGTGATACATTCTAGTTGGTCTGCCGTTGTGATGTGGATATTAGCGGCACGGGAGAAAACGCAGCTGAATGGCAGTTGCCACACAGATATACATAAATACACAAATAACCCGCACATAAAAGAGAGAAGCTTACGACGACGTTTCGGTCCGACTTGGACCATTTACAAAGTCACACATTTACAAAGTCGGACCGAAACGTCGTCGTAACCTTCTCTCTTTTATGTGCGGGTTATTTGTGTATCGTTCCAGTCACGGTATTGTGCCTTTTCTTGTTAGATATACATAAAGTTAACACTCGTAGTACCGTTACTTCACTTCATTTATCTCCCCAGCTCGATAATCTCAAGATAACGAACCCCTTAAGATAAGTTCCTTGACGCTGGTGAGGGGCTCTTGATCTAGGGAAGTAGATCTGTACGCCAGTTCCCTAAATTAAGCCCGAATACCTTCCATTTTCCCCACAGGCGCTGTATAATCCTACGGGTTTAGCGCTTCCCCATGAGTATAATGATGAAGATGGGTGTTGAGCTGTGTAAAGTGTATCATGCTGTGAAGCATCATCAGTCATACAGAAGTGTTGGTTGTGGAGTAAAAGTTGACAAATATACAGTGACTCGTTGAAAGTGAGGATTGTAGTTTGCCCGTTTCAATACCAACTAATGCCCCTCAGCAGCAATGCCCACGCAACGAGTTTTTTCAATAATGACCTTGTCTTGGAGACACGAGAGAAACCGTCTGCCAGTTGGACTCAAAGCAGAGCTCCAAACCTGTAATAACTCAGACGAGTGCCCAGCCATGTACAGAAAATTCGTGGTTAGGAGAAAACTCTTGAAAATTGCAAATAAAGGGTAGAAACAAAAAAAAATATAGACATCCTTTAGTCTGTAAAGTAAATTAATTTGGTTAACATATGCTGATCCAACAAAAATAATAATGAATATTCATTTCTTCCAGCTCGTTATTTTTACTGTATGAATGCATGTATGTAATATATATAGTGCATTTTAAAAATCATTTCAGAAAAAATCCCACAAATTAGCATTCATCACATTACTGTGATGTTTGACAAATAAATAATTCTCCTCAGTATATTTTCTACAACTTTTTATCTATTTCAGCTCAGTATAAAACATGTTTGATTTAGGGTAAATTTCCAGGCTGAAGACTAGTAATATATATTAATTATATCACGAAACAAGTGATTTTCAATCATTAGCAGAACTGTGGCTGGCCAGGATTCGATCCTGCATTCCCATGCCCAGCTCTGTGAAAACAGGATACAGTACACATCCCTCTATCCACTGGACCACAAATTCTCGCAATTTGTAGTCCAGTGGATAGAGGTATGCATATGGTGTCCTGTTCTCACAGGGCTGAGCATGGGAACGCAGGATCGAATCCTGGCCATTCGCGGTTCTGTTAATGATATATATATATATATATATATATATATATATATATATATATATATATATATATATAAATAAGTATTCAAGATATGATGTAGGGCGAAATGACAGTAGTTTGTTGGATTATGTATTGGTAGATAAAAGACTGTTGAGTAGACTTCAGGATGTACATGTTTATAGAGGGGCCACAGATATATCAGATCACTTTCTAGTTGTAGCTACACTGAGAGTAAAAGGTAGATGGGATACAAGGAGAATAGAAGCATCAGGGAAGAGAGAGGTGAAGGTTTATAAACTAAAAGAGGAGGCAGTTAGGGTAAGATATAAACAGCTATTGGAGGATAGATGGGCTAATGAGAGCATAGGCAATGGGGTCGAAGAGGTATGGGGTAGGTTTAAAAATGTAGTGTTAGAGTGTTCGGCAGAAGTTTGTGGTTACAGGAAAGTGGGTGCGGGAGGGAAGAGGAGCGATTGGTAGAATGATGATGTGAAGAGAGTAGTAAGGGAGAAAAAGTTAGCATATGAGAAGTTTTTACAAAGTAGAAGTGATGCAAGGAGGGAAGAGTATATGGAGAAAAAGAGAGAGGTTAAGAGAGTGGTGAAGCAATGTAAAAAGAGAGCAAATGAGAGAGTGGGTGAGATGTTGATCAACAAATTTTGTTGAAAATAAGAAAAAGTTTTGGAGTTTATGTGTGTGTGTGTATGAATTTGTATGTGTGTGTGTGTGTGTGTGTGTGTGTGTGTGAGAGACTCAGCAATCAACATTTGCACCAATAACTCACTACAGTTGTGACCGGTTGTGGAAGTGTGAATTGCTCATTACTCTAAAATTTGTTCATGATTGCAGCCATGTATAAACGTAAGTATTCATTACAGTATTCATTACCTTTGTAACTTGTGAGTTCATTACCTTGTACCTAGTTCAGCCATCAAAACTTTGGAACCCGGTCCCTGGACCCATTGTGTACCTCTGTAATCTGTAAATACCTTTGTAACTTATCATGATTGTGACTAGACCTACCTGGAGTTCATTACCTTTGTAAATTGTGAGTTCATTACCTTTGTAAATTGTGAATTCATTACCTCTGTAACTTGCTCAGCTATCAAAACTTTGAGGCCCAGTCCCTGGACCCATTATGTACCTCTGTAATCTTTTGACTACCGCCCACAGGATGGGTATGGGGTGCATAATAAACATATTAAACTAACAACTAAAAGTGAGATTAACAAGTTAAGAAAGCCTAGAGAACAAATGGATTTGTCAGTTAAAAATAGGAGAGGAGAGTTATTAAATGGAGAGTTAGAGGTATTGGGAAGATGGAGGGAATATTTTGAGGAATTGTTAAATGTTGATGAAGATAGGGAAGCTGTGATTTCGTGTATAGGGCAAGGAGGAACAACATCTTGTAGGAGTGAGGAAGAGCCAGTTGTGAGTGTGGGGGAAGTTCGTGAGGCAGTAGGTAAAATGAAAGGGGGTAAGGCAGCCGGGATTGATGGGATAAAGATAGAAATGTTAAAAGCAGGTGGGGATATAGTTTTGGAGTGGTTGGTGCAATTATTTAATAAATGTATGGAAGAGGGTAAGGTACCTAGGGATTGGCAGAGAGCATGCATAGTTCCTTTGTATAAAGGCAAAGGGGATAAAAGAGAGTGCAAAAATTATAGGGGGATAAGTCTGTTGAGTATACCTGGCAAAGTGTATGGTAGAGTTATTATTGAAAGAATTAAGAGTAAGACGGAGAATAGGATAGCAGATGAACAAGGAGGCTTTAGGAAAGGTAGGGGGTGTGTGGACCAGGTGTTTACAGTGAAACATATAAGTGAACAGTATTTAGATAAGGCTAAAGAGGTCTTTGTGGCATTTATGGATTTGGAAAAGGCGTATGACAGGGTGGATAGGGGGGCAATGTGGCAGATGTTGCAGGTGTATGGTGTAGGAGGTAGGTTACTGAAAGCAGTGAAGAGTTTTTACGAGGATAGTGAGGCTCAAGTTAGAGTATGTAGGAAAGAGGGAAATTATTTCCCAGTAAAAGTAGGCCTTAGACAAGGATGTGTGATGTCACCGTGGTTGTTTAATATATTTATAGATGGAGTTGTAAGAGAGGTAAATGCGAGGGTCTTGGCAAAAGGCGTGGAGTTAAAAGATAAAGAATCACACATAAAGTGGGAGTTGTCACAGTTGCTCTTTGCTGATGACACTGTGCTCATGGGAGATTCTGAAGAGAAGTTGCAGAGATTGGTGGATGAATTTGGTAGGGTGTGCAAAAGAAGAAAATTGAAAGTGAATACAGGAAAGAGTAAGGTTATGAGGATAACAAAAAGATTAGGTGATGAAAGATTGGATATCAGATTGGAGGGAGAGAGTATGGAGGAGGTGAATGTATTCAGATATTTGGGAGTGGACGTGTCAGCGGATGGGTCTATGAAAGATGAGGTGAATCATAGAATTGATGAGGGGAAAAGGGTGAGTGGTGCACTTAGGAGTCTGTGGAGACAAAGAACTTTGTCCTTGGAGGCAAAGAGGGGAATGTATGAGAGTATAGTTTTACCAACGCTCTTATATGGGTGTGAAGCATGGGTGATGAATGTTGCAGCGAGGAGAAGGCTGGAGGCAGTGGAGATGTCATGTCTGAGGGCAATGTGTGGTGTGAATATAATGCAGAGAATTCGTAGTTTGGAAGTTAGGAGGAGGTGCGGGATTACCAAAACTGTTGTCCAGAGGGCTGAGGAAGGGTTGTTGAGGTGGTTCGGACATGTGGAGAGAATGGAGCGAAACAGAATAACCTCAAGAGTGTATCAGTCTGTATTGGAAGGAAGGTGGGGTAGGGGTCGGGCTAGGAAAGGTTGGAGGGAGGGGGTAAAGGAGGTTTTGTGTGCGAGGGGCTTGGACTTCCAGCAGGCATGCGTGAGCGTGTTTGATAGGAGTGAATGGAGACAAATGGTTTTTAATACTTGACGTGCTGTTGGAGTGTGAGCAAAGTAACATTTATGAAGGGGTTCAGGGAAACCGGCAGGCCGGACTTGAGTCCTGGAGATAGGAAGTACAGTGCCTGCACTCTGAAGGAGGGGTGTTAATGTTGCAGTTTAAAAACTGTAGTGTAAAGCACCCTTCTGGCAAGACATTGATGGAGTGAATGATGGTGAAAGTTTTTCTTTTTCGGGCCACCCTGCCTTGGTGGGAATCGGCCAGTGTGATAATAAAATAAAAATAAATAAATAAATATATATATATATATATATATATATATATATATATATATATATATATATATATATATATATATATATATATATATATATATATATGTCGTGCCGAATATGTAAAACTGGTCAATTAGGAAGAACTCATTTAAAATTAAGTCCATTCTAATATTTTCTCTTATATGTTTAAAGATATATTTTTTTCATTAATGTTGACGTAAAAATTTATAATTTTGCACCAAAAGGAACTTAGAAAACTTACCTAACCTTATTATAACAAAAACAATTTATTTTAGCCTAACCCAACTAAATATATTTTAGTTTTGTTTACAGTAATTTAATACTAAACAAACGCAGTGAAATATATTTTTTTCGCAAGGTTCAAATTAATTTTGGCGAAATTATTGCATACACAAATTTTCACTTGTCCTATATGGCAAGATGAACGTTGCTATTTAAACCAAGATCGCAAGTTCTGCCTATTCGGCACGGTGGTCTGGTGGCTAAAGCTCCCGCTTCACACACGGAGGGCCCGGGTTCGATTCCCGGCGGGTGGAAATTCCGACACGTTTCCTTACACCTATTGTCCTGTTCACCTAGCAGCAAATAGGTACCTGGGTGTTAGTCGACTGGTGTGGGTCGCATCCTGGGGGACAAGATAAAGGACCCCAATGGAAATAAGTTAGACAGTCCTCGATGACGCACTGACTTTCTTGGGTTATCCTGGGTGGCTAACCCTCCGGGGTTAAAAATCCGAACGAAATCTTATCTTATCTTATCTTATCTTACATAATATGGTACGAAAGATTTAAGAGATACATTGTTGATATAAAGATAGCATATACAGTACATGAGGTGTGAGAGATACATGTCTAGTACATATTGTCACGTTTGTCACTAATTATAATGCGAAAATCTCGTCCAGCTCCTCAGAGCTGGGGTGCATACCCAAAAAATACAGCAGGCATTACCTCTCTGAACAGCAGCGCTGAGTTGCTGGAACAGAAAACTAGCTGTCCTGGGATCCCTAGTTACCCTGATGAGTCTTTTGTCTAGCTCCCTAAGGAACTTAGATGCACTCTTTTCCCATGAGCCAAGGGTCTCCTTCCTCCCTGGTGTATTGGAGATAGGTATCAGCCAAGGTAGATGCACACATATAGTCCCACACCACCTGCTTGCCGTCTGTCTAGGCTTAAACGGTGATACCATCTGGACGCTTTTGGCTGCCATCAGATCTGCATAGTTGGAGTGGCTCCCTTACTGCTGGGCATCCAACTATTGTGAAGCTTCTTTTGATAATCTTATTAACCTCCTCATGTCTTGCAATCTTTCCCTCGGATTTACGGCACACAAGACCATGGTACCCGAATCGGTCTGCTGCTTCACTGCCACAAATACACCTGTGTTCAGCGAGAATAGGGGCAGCAAGAATATATATATATATATATATATATATATATATATATATATATATATATATATATATATATATATGGATTTGTCAGTTAAAAACAGAGTAGGGGAGTTAGTAGATGGGGAGAGGGAGGTATTAGGTAGATGGCGAGAATATTTTGAGGAACTTTTAAATGTTGAGGAAGAAAGAGAGGCAGTAATTTCATGCACTGGTCAGGGAGGTATACCATCTTTTAGGAGTGAAGAAGAGCAGAATGTAAGTGTGGGGGAGGCACGTGAGGCATTACGTAGAATGAAAGGGGGTAAAGCAGCTGGAACTGATGGGATCATGACAGAAATGTTAAAAGCAGGGTGGGATATAGTGTTGGAGTGGTTGGTACTTTTGTTTAATAAATGTATGAAAGAGGGGAAGGTACCTAGGGATTGGCGGACAGCATGTATAGTCCCTTTATATAAAGGGAAAGGGGACAAAAGAGATTGTAAAAATTATAGAGGAATAAGTTTATTGAGTATACCAGGAAAAGTGTATGGTAGGGTTATAATTGAAAGAATTAGAGGTAAGACAGAATGTAGGATTGCGGATGAGCAAGGAGGTTTCAGAGTGGGTAGGGGATGTGTAGATCAAGTGTTTACATTGAAGCATATATGTGAACAGTATTTAGATAAAGGTAGGGAAGTTTTTATTGCATTTATGGATTTAGAAAAGGCATATGATAGAGTGGATAGAGGAACAATGTGGCAGATGTTGCAAGTACAGTGGACCCCCGCATAACGATGGCATCGCATAGCGATTTTTCCGCATAACGATTACTTTTATCGCAAAATTTTTGCCCCGCATACCGATTAAAAACCCGCATACCGATTTTCGTCCGAGACGCGTCCAATGTGCCCTCAGCCAGCCTCACATGTGCCGCTCCGTCCCATTGTTTACCAGCCAGCCTCCGCGGTAACATCCAAGCATACACTCGGAATATTTCGTATTATTACAGTATTTTCGGTGCTGTTTCTGGAAAATAAGTGACCATGGGCCCCAAGAAAGCTTCTAGTGCCAACCCTGTGGTAAAAAGGGTGAGAATTAGTATGGAAATTAAGAAAGATTTTGAAGGGTTTGGGGCTAACCCTGAGAAGCCTATGCCAGTTGTGGAATCCATTGTGCCTACTTCAAAGATTAAGGAAATGTGTGCACAGTGGGTTGAACTGCAAACCTTTATAGATGAAAATCACCCTGACACAGCTGTTGCAAGCCGTGCTGGTGACTATTTCAATGACAATGTTGTGGCCCATTTTAGACAAATCGTAAAGGAACGGGAGGTACAGAGCTCTATGGACAGATTTGTTGTGCGACAGAGGTCCAGTGACTCTCAAGCTGGTCCTAGTGGCATTAAAAGAAGAAGGGAAGTAACCCCGGAAAAGGACTTGCTACCTCAAGTCGTAATGGAAGGGGATTCCCCTTCTAAACAGTAAGAAGATAATGCTCTCCCCTCCTCCCATCCCATCAATCATCACCAGATCTTCAATAAAAGTAAGTGTCATTTAATTGTGCATGCCTTTTTCAGTTTGTGTGTATTAAAATTAACATTTCATGTGGTAAAAAATTTTTTTTTTCATACTTTTGGGCGTCTTGCACGGATTAATTTGATTTCCATTATTTCTTATGGGGAAAATTCATTCGCATAACGATGAGCCCTCTTGCACGGATTAAAATCGTTAACCGGGGGTCCACTGTATATGGAATAGGTGGTAAGTTACTAAATGCTGTAAAGAGTTTTTATGAGGATAGTGAGGCTCAGGTTAGGGTGTGTAGAAGAGAGGGAGACTACTTCCCGGTAAAAGTAGGTCTTAGACAGGGATGTGTAATGTCACCATGGTTGTTTAATATATTTATAGATGGGGTTGTAAAAGAAGTAAATGCTAGGGTGTTCGGGAGAGGGGTGGGATTAAATTATGGGGAATAAAATTCAAAATGGGAATTAACACAGTTACTTTTTGCTGATGATACTGTGCTTATGGGAGATTCTAAAGAAAAATTGCAAAGGTTAGTGGATGAGTTTGGGAATGTGTGTAAAGGTAGGAAGTTGAAAGTGAACATAGAAAAGAGTAAGGTGATGAGGGTATCAAATGATTTAGATAAAGAAAAATTGGATATCAAATTGGGGAGGAGGAGTATGGAAGAAGTAAATGTTTTCAGATACTTGGGAGTTGACGTGCCGGCGGATGGATTTATGAAGGATGAGGTTAATCATAGAATTGATGAGGGAAAAAAGGTGAGTGGTGCATTGAGGTATATGTGGAGTCAAAAAACGTTATCTATGGAGGCAAACAAGGGAATATATGAAAGTATAGTAGTACCAACACTCTTATATGGGTGTGAAGCTTGGGTGGTAAATGCAGCAGCGAGGAGACGGTTGGAGGCAGTGGAGCTGTCCTGTCTAAGGGCAATGTGTGGTGTAAATATTATGCAGAAAATTCGGAGTGTGGAAATTAGGAAAAGGTGTGGAGTTAATAAAAGCATTAGTCAGAGGGCACAAGAGGGGTTGTTGAGGTGGTTTGGTCATTTAGAGAGAATGGATCAAAGTAGAATGACATGGAAAGCATATAAATCTATAGGGGAAGGAAGGCGAGGTAGGGGTCGTCCTCGAAAGGGTTGGAGAGAGGGGGTAAAGGAGGTTTTGTGGGCAAGGGGCTTCGACTTCCAGCAAGCGTGCGTGAGCGTGTTAGATAGGAGTGAATGGAGACAAATGGTACTTGGGACCTGACGATCTGTTGGAGTGTGAGCAGGGTAATATTTAGTGAAGGGATTCAGGGAAACCGGTTATTTTCATATAGTCGGACTTGAGTCCTGGAAATGGGAAGTACAATGCCTGCACTTTAAAGGAGGGGTTTGGGATATTGGCAGTTTGGAGGGATATGTTGTGTATTTTTATACGTATATGCTTCTAAACTGTTGTATTCTGAGCACCTCTGCAAAAACAGTGATAATGTGTGAGTGTGGTGAAAGTGTTGAATGATGATGAAAGCATTTTCTTTTTGGGGATTTTCTTTCTTTTTTGGGTCACCCTGCCTCGGTGGGAGACGGCCAACTTGTTGAAATATATATATATATATATAAATATATATAATATATATATATATATATAAATATATATATTATATATGGTAGAGTTATAATTGAAAGAATTAAGAGTAAGACGGAGAATAGGATAGCAGATGAACAAGGAGGCTTTAGGAAAGGTAGGGGGTGTGTGGACCAGGTGTTTACAGTGAAACATATAAGTGAACAGTATTTAGATAAGGCTAAAGAGGTCTTTGTGGCATTTATGGATTTGGAAAAGGCGTATGACAGGGTGGATAGGGGGGCAATGTGGCAGATGTTGCAAGTGTATGGTGTAGGAGGTAGGTTACTGAAAGCAGTGAAGAGTTTTTACGAGGATAGTGAGGCTCAAGTTAGAGTATGTAGGAAAGAGGGAAATTTTTTCCCAGTAAAAGTAGGCCTTAGACAGGGATGTGTGATGTCACCGTGGTTGTTTGGTATATTTATAGATGGGGTTGTAAGAGAAGTAAATGCGAGGGTCTTGGCAAGAGGCGTGGAGTTAAAAGATAAAGAATCACACACAAAGTGGGAGTTGTCACAGCTGCTCTTTGCTGATGACACTGTGCTCTTGGGAGATTCTGAAGAGAAGTTGCAGAGATTGGTGGATGAATTTGGTAGGGTGTGCAAAAGAAGAAAATTAAAGGTGAATACAGGAAAGAGTAAGGTTATGAGGATAACAAAAAGATTACGTGATGAAAGATTGAATATCAGATTGGAGGGAGAGAGTATGGAGGAGGTGAATGTATTCAGATATTTGGGAGTGGACGTGTCAGCGGATGGGTCTATGAAAGATGAGGTGAATCATAGAATTGATGAGGGAAAAAGAGTGAGTGGTGCGCTTAGGAGTCTGTGGAGACAAAGAACTTTGTCCTTGGAGGCAAAGAGGGGAATGTATGAGAGTATAGTTTTACCAACGCTCTTATATGGGTGTGAAGCGTGGGTGATGAATGTTGCAGCGAGGAGAAGGCTGGAGGCAGTGGAGATGTCATGTCTGAGGGCAATGTGTGGTGTGAATATAATGCAGAGAATTCGTAGTTTGGAAGTTAGGAGGAGGTGCGGGATTACCAAAACTGTTGTCCAGAGGGCTGAGGAAGGGTTGTTGAGGTGGTTCGGACATGTAGAGAGAATGGAGCGAAACAGAATGACTTCAAGAGTGTATCAGTCTGTAGTGGAAGGAAGGCGGGGTAGGGGTCGGCCTAGGAAAGGTTGGAGGGAGGGGGTAAAGGAGGTTTTGTGTGCGAGGGGCTTGGACTTCCAGGAGGCATGCATGAGCGTGTTTGATAGGAGTGAATGGAGACAAATGGTTTTTAATACTTGACGTGCTGTTGGAGTGTGAGCAAAGTAACATTTATGAAGGGATTCAGGGAAACCGGCAGGCCGGACTTGAGTCCTGGAGATGGGAAGTACAGTGCCTGCACTCTGAAGGAGGGGTGTTAATGTTGCAGTTTAAAAACTGTAGTGTAAAGCACCCTTCTGGCAAGACAGTGATGGAGTGAATGATGGTGAAAGTTTTTCTTTTTCGGGCCACCCTGCCTTGGTGGGAATCAGCCAGTGTGATAATAATAAAAAAAATATATTTAATATATATATTTAACAAGTCGGCCGTCTCCCACCAGGCAGGGTGACCCAAAAAGAAAGAAAATCCCCAAAAAGAAAATACTTTCATCATTCAACCCTTTCACCACACTCACACATAATCACTGTTTTTGCAGAGGCGCTCAGAATACAACAGTTTAGAAGCATATACGTATAAAGATACACAACATATCCCTCCAAACTGCCAATATCCCAAACCCCTCCTTTAAAGTGCAGGCATTGTACTTCCCATTTCCAGGACTCAAGTCCGACTATATAAAAATAACCGGTT
>NC_091337.1:7559120-7584120 GCF_038502225.1 Cherax quadricarinatus | reverse complement strand
TAGCACGCATTTTGTGTGCTATTACACCATGGTTGCACTTGTCAAAAGCTTTTGCAAAGTCTGTGTATACTACATCTGCATTCTGTTTGTTTTCCAGTGCATCTAGGACCATATCATGGTGGTCTAGCACTTGCGAAAGGCAGGAGCGAGCTGCTCTGAAACCAGGTTGCCCTGGGTTGTTCAATCTTTGGGAGTCCAGGTGGTTTGCTATCCTGCTTAGAACTCTTTCAAAGATTTTTATGATGTGGGACGTTAAAGCTATTGATCTATAGTTCTTAGCTACTGCTTTGCTGCCACCTTTATGGAGTGGGGCTATATCTGTTGCTTTTAGTGACTGGAATCTCGCCTGTGTCTAAGCTCTTTCTCCATAGCATACTTAGGGCCTGTGAGACGGGTTTCTTGCAGTTTTTAATGAACACCGAGTTCCACGAGTCTGGGCCTGAGTGCATGGGCATGTCGTCGATGGCTTTCTCAAAGTCTAGTGGAGTTAGGGTTATGTCATAAATCTGGCCTACATTGGCAGGGTTTTGAGGTTCATTCATGAAAAAATTATTTGGATTGTCTATTTTTAAACTGGTTAGTGGCTCGCTGAACACTGAGCCATATTGCGATTTCAGTATCTCGCTCATTTCTTTGTTGTCATCTATGCAGGATCCATCTTGTCTGAGCAGGGGCCCTATACTAGAAGTGGTTTTTGACGTGTTTTTGGCATATGAAAAGAAATATTTCGAATTTCTTTCAATTTCACTAATTGCTTTTAGCTCCTCTTCTCTCTCCTGGATCCTGTATAAGTCCTTTAACTTTAGCTAAATGTTTTGCACTTCCTTCCATGTATCAGATAATCTGGTATTCTTGAGGAGCTCAATGATTCTTTGTCTTCTCCTGTAGAGGGAGCATCTCTCTCTCTCCAGTTTACTTCTTTTCTTTTGTCTTATAGGATTATACCTTGAACATACTTCAGCTACCAGGAGGGTGATTTTTTCGATGCATTGGTTAGGGCCCATGTAATTTAAGATATCCTCCCGGCATGTTTCATTTAGGGCATAGTTTACCTGGTCCCAGATAATGTTCTTGTTGTTGAAGTTGAATTTGGTAAAGGTACCCTCAGCTGTATGCATCTTGCTGATCAAGACTCCTGTGCATGCAAGTCTGGACTACGATTAGATTGTGATCAGAATTTGTTTTTGATATTGTTATATTCCTCACCAGTGCAAGCAAAATTGAAATCTGTGTTGGTGCAATAGGGTAATGATACGATAGCAAACAAACCATACCACGGGCAGGGATAGAACCAGCAATCAAGAGCCCAAAACTCTAGACCAACGCGTTAGCCACTGGGCCAGCTGGATACAGTAAAATTCATCCAACTAGGTATATTTATACACCATAGGAAGGTTAGCATAGGCATCACTGTGACCACAAATGCAAGTTTTTACAGACGAATCTCCTGCTATCATGGCTGTGATGAACTCTAGCTCAAGTCCCCTCAAAGCTGTCATCATGACTCACGTGTTGGTCTGGAGTTTTATGACTCCCTGACTGGAGGTTCTATCCCCGCCCGTAGTATGGTTTGCAATAGGGTAGTTTTACTAAAGTCAAAATGAGAGTCTACATTAAAATTGAGACTTTCAGCAAGGTCAGTAAGTGTTGGGGCAGTTAAGATGTCAGAAGTGGGTCCTGTGCACCCTAGGCAGGACAATCCATTAATAAATGTTGGATGGACAATACAACCTGGTAGTCGTCAGAGCAAACCTGGTTGTTTCTTCACATAGTATGCACAAGTTGTGTATGTCCAATATGTAAGTACAAGTGTGTGTGCTTTCCTAAACCTAACAATGGTGGGAAGATGGCCAGAATCCTAAACATGGTTTGATAGAAAGCAATTTGTGGTCCATTGCAGACCAACATTGTTGCCAGCGATTGTAAAGGTGAGAGCGCACTGAAAAATAGTTGATTAAGGAATATTCACATGGGAAATCTGAAGGTCTTGAATAGCTGATAGCATGTTCATTACCTTGAATATTGGTATGTCCAGGGACCCAGAAAAATCAAGACTTTTGTGCTTGCTAGAAATGCTACATATTATTATTATTATTATTATAATAAAGGGGGAAGCGCTAAACCCATAGGATTATACAGAGAAATGCTACATAGCCAAAGCTGTATACAAAGGACGATGAAGCCATTGATTTCATTCTCATGCTCTCTGCCTCTGACTAACATAATTCTTGAACATTAAAATGGTATAAAATACCGACAGGTTGTTAGGTAAGACACATATGCAACAGTTAGGTATCTTTATTTCGAAACGTTTCGCCTACACAGTAGGCTTCTTCAGTCGAGTACATAAAAGTTGATAGAAGCAGAAGATACTTGAAGACGATGTAATCAGCCTACTGTGTAGGCGAAACGTTTCGAAATAAAGATACCTAACTGTTGCATATGTGTCTTACCTAACAACCTGTCGGTATTTTATACCATTTTAATGTTCAATCTGTCTGACACTGCAACACAAGGGTATCTTGGTACAGACCTACAATCAACTTTCGACAACCTCTACTAGTGAGAACGGCTGGATTTGAGAGGGACCTGTCCTCCCAACATCTGAGTTCTTACCTCTCCTAGTGACCTACGTCTCACCTCTTGGCGCTATATAACGCTCGATCCTGTCACTTCATCTCTATTGTTTCATACCATGGAACAATGCTCTTCTCCAGACTGAGGGACTGACCACCTCAAACTTTAAGGGTGATGGACTGATTACATCGTCTTCAAGTATCTTCTGCTTCTATCAACTTTTATGTACTCGACTGAAGAAGCCTACTGTGTAGGCGAAACGTTTCGAAATAAAGATACCTAACTGTTGCATATGTGTCTTACCTAACAACATAATTCTTGCATTAAAAAAAAATTAGAATCATATGATGACCTATTCAGTGGTTAAGTCCCCCTCAAAGAAGGTTCCTTGATGCTGGTGAGGGGCTCTTGATCTAGGGAATTGGATCTGTGCTCCACTTCCCCGAATTAAGCCTGAATACCTTCCACATCTGCCCCCACAGGCGCTGTATAATCCTACAGGTTTAGCGCTTCCCCCTTGATTATCATCATCATAATAATTCAGTGGTTAAGTAAATGGTGATGTACCTGTGTATGGGATCCACTTCACTTACAAATTCAACAGATCACATTGTCCTACTTGTACTCACACCTCAGTGTGTATCAAGAAAAATTATCACACGCTCTGAGCATCATATGTAGAAAGTCTGGATACCATACTGCTTATATCAATGAAACTCACGGCAGCTCTCGGCAAAATAATTGAAAAAAAAAAAAAAAAAAGCCCAATAGCACAAATCTGACATCAGATATTAGTGTTGGAACTGAGAGTGAGTTTTAGAAATGTGAGAGTACACTTTTGGTATCTCTTTCAAAACCCTGATTGCTCTCTCCAGCTACCCCTGTTTCTGAAAGCTCCATTTGTAATGCAGTCACTTTCTGCTTCAACTCTTTCACCAACCCTTCATACCATTACCCCTAATCTGAGCAGTGCATTGTATAATTACCAATACAGTGGACCCTCGACCAACGATGGCATCGTCTAACGTTAAATCCAACTAGCGATACATTTTAATGCAAAAATTTTGCCTCGACTAGCGCTAAAAAACTCGACCAACACGATTCGTTCCGTTCGAGATGCGTCCACTTGTGGCCAGTGTTTACAAGCCAGCCAGCCACCGCGGTCCCATCCAAACATACAATCGGAACATTTCATATTATCACAGCGTTTTTAGTGATTGCACCTGCAAAATAAGTCACCATGGGCCCCAAGAAAGCTTCTAGTGCCAACCCTACAGCAAAAAGGGTGAGAATTACTATGGATATGAAGAAAGAGATTATTGCTAAGTATGAAAGTGGAGTGCGTGTCTCCGAGCTGGCCAGGTTGTACACAAAACCCCAATCAACCATCGCTACTATTGTGGCCAAGAAAACGGCAATCAAGGAAGCTGTTCTTTCCAAAGGTGCAACTATGTTTTCGAAACTGAGATCGCAAGTGATAGATGATGTTGAGAGACTGTTATTGGTGTGGATAAACGAAAAACAGATAGCAGGAGATAGCATCTCTCAAGCGATCATATGTGAAAAGGCTAGGAAGTTGCATGACGATTTAATTAGAAAAATGCCTGCAACTAGTGGTGATGTGAGTGAATTTAAGGCCAGCAAAGGTTGGTTTGAGAGATTTAAGAATCGTAGTGGCATA
Source organism: Cherax quadricarinatus (assembly GCF_038502225.1). NCBI lineage: Eukaryota > Metazoa > Arthropoda > Malacostraca > Decapoda > Parastacidae > Cherax > Cherax quadricarinatus. The sequence goes on along the minus strand of NC_091337.1, from coordinate 7,579,862 downwards.
CATAGTATGATAAGGTATGGTGAGGCTGCCAGTTTGGACCAAAAAGCAGCTGAAAAATATGTGCAGGAATTCAAGGAGTACATAGACATTGAAGAATTGAAACCTGAACAAGTGTTTAATTGTGACACTGACAATGTTGTGAAACACTTTAGGAATGTCATAAAGGAACGGCAGGTACAGGCCTCTATGGACAGATATGTTGTGCGACAGAGGTCCAGTGACTCGAGCTGGTCCTAGTGACATTAAAAGAAGAAGGGAATTAACCCCTAATGGAAGGGGATTCCCCTTCTAAACACTAACACCATCCACACTCTCCCTTCCTCCCATCCCATCAATCATCACCAGATCTTCAATAAAGGTAAGTGTCATGTTATTGTACATGTCTTCTTCAGTTTGTGTGTATTAAAATTAATATTTCATGTGGTAAAATTTTTTTTTTCAATACTTTTGGGTGTCTTGCACGGATTAATTTAATTTCCATTATTTCTTATGGGGAAATTAACTCGACTAACAATAATTTCGATTAACGATGAGCTCTGAGGAACGGATTAATATCGTTGGTCGAGGATCCACTGTATTGGTTTAGTGATTTTTATTGTGGATATAATAATAATAAGTTATAATACAGTACAGTAATAATGAAGAGTAAAACACCAAATATAATAATAAATTTAATTTGACATCAGTACATTAGTTACATTTTCATATAACAGAAAAGTGAGGAAATTAATCACAGTGATCAAGGCATTTGAGAATACAGTATATGTACATATAAATACAGTAATCTCTTCTTTTGAATAATAGGTGCATGGGCAAAATTCAAACAAAATTGGACACCTCATATTCAAACAAAAAATATTCTTCAACATTTTTATTGCAGTTTACCAAGAATATTTTTATACTTATTACTGTATGTATTCTAAAAATCTGATATAGTTATGTCAGGAGCATTCTAAATTCAAATTTTTACTAACAACAACTTTTATTTGAAGAATTCTGATTTAGAAATTTTTCTACTATAAATTCAGAAATTTTCCACTAGTTCAGATACTGGCAATACGTAACATATGCAAAATTGGACTAGCATACTTTTATTACCCATATATGACTTTTTCCTTTCCAGTGGGAAACACAAATTATCACTGATTATATTACAGGTGAATCTGTTTACATGAAACACTTTTGAACAGTTAATAAAGAGAATACATTATAAATGGTAAAATTCTCATCATACAATTTTTCTTGATGTACTTTCTATAAAATGGATTTTCTGCTCTATACATGTTCCTTTGACATGTTTATTCCCATATGGTGCTACTGAACAATATCTTAATGGTTCAATCTTATATCTCAATTACATAAGAGTTACAGTATTATACATGGTGCAGCTGTATGTTTCTATTTTCTGATAACTGCTATGCTCTTATAATTAGCTCTGCAAAGGAAAACAACAATGGCTTTCTTTGTGCTTAACAATATTTTATAACATGTAAATCACACATTGTATACTATGCAAAGAAATATAAATGTGAATTTGAATTAAATATATTTTCCAACACATAGGAGTCACTAAATCAATTCCAAAAAAGTATACATCATAAATTAGCAAATTACCTACACTTTGGAGACAAAACTTTTGATGATCTTCCAGTCTGTCCTGGACCATTCTGTCTTGATAATGGTGTAGAATGAACTGAAATGTTACTGTACCTCTACAAAGTGTGGGTTATTTGTGAATTGACGCAGTAACAGTATTGTGAATTTTTACTTTTTAATTATTGTGAATTTGAAGTCTATTTGCAACTTAATAACAATATACAGTACTTAAGATGTGTGCATCAAGTGATTATGCCAGGAATATATTAAGAAAAGAAAACAAACAAGAACAAGTGCCATCACAGTGATGAATATTTACATAATACAGTCTACATGAAAATATTTACACAAAACATGAGAAAAGTTTATAGTATCTGAAGTTATTATTACTACTGAAGTACTAGTATTAATATATTATTACTACTGTAGCACTAGTACAGTATTACTATTACTACTGCAGTACTTTTACTGTTACTACTACTGCAGTATTAGTACTGTACAGTACTACTGCAAAAAAATTAAATTTACCAATTTCCATAAGCTGTATAATTGTTATATTATTAATTTTGGAAACAAGTACCCCACACACAAAAAAACTTAGGACATATGTATATTCAACTTTAAAAGATATACAAACAACAAATGAACAATTATAATAATATATACTGTACATAAAAGAGAAATGTTACATTCCTTATATTGTAATTTACCCTAATTTCAGTACTGGTATACACAATACAATTTAAAGAAAATGCATACCGTAATAAAAAAAAATTGCTAGGTATTTGATAAAATGATATTTGAGCAAATAAATCATTTACTGAAAGATATTAGTCCATAACCTTTTGGAATTTAAGCCAGTGGCTATAAAGGGTAATAAATTATACTGAGATTTTATAAACCTGTACAAGGCCTATATAATACATTACAGTACAAAAAGGAGATAAAAATTGGATGGTACAAACAAAAAAATAAGGTATTTCTCATGCTTCTAAATTCTAATCTTCATTTTATAAGAGCATATGTATATACAGTGGACCCCCGCTTAACGATCACCTCCCAATGCGACCAATTATGTAAGTGTATTTATGCAAGTGCGTTTGTACGTGTATGTTTGGGGGTCTGAAATGGACTAATCTACTTCACAATATTCCTTATGGGAACAAATTTGGTAAGTACTGGCACCTGAACATACTTCTGGAATGAAAAAATATCATTAACCGGGGGTCCACTGTATATATATGCTCCTTGCTTAGCGATTAATTCGTTTAACGATGTCATCTTAGGAACGGAACTCCGTCGTTAAGTGAGGAGAGGCTGTACAGGGCATGAAAGTGAAATGCTTACCTATGTTTATTCTAATCATGGGAAACACTAAGCCCTTACGGGTTATACAGGGCTTGGGAGGCATTTAGGTTCAATCCAAGGAAGGAGGTTAAGAGCAGTTCCTTGAATCAACAGCCCTTAATGGCATCAGTGAAGGCTCTCAGGCAGACAAAATGAACATTTTATATATATAAGTAATTTCATTTACGGTACTCTATTGTACGTACTGTCTTTTTTGAAGTGCTCTTCACTAACATTATGTACAGTAAACCCTCAATGTAGTGGACTAATAGAGGGGAATGTCTGAGTGTCCATTAAATAAGAATGTTTAAAAAAAAAAAATGAGGTATTCTACTATATGCCTAATAAACAGTGTAGACATAATATAATGTAATAAATACTGAAAGTAAAGAAATTGAAATTACAATTTACCCAGTGAATCTTGCCCATTGTTTTAAAAGTTTGTTATATTGGGGTCCATTATATCTAGGGTTTACTAAAATAAAAAAAAAGTTTGGATTATTCACAATGTAGCCCCCTTAATCTATTCTTTGCAAGTATAGTATAGGGTATATTATTATTTGAAATAGGCACTGTCATCTTTACCAAAACCAGCAACCCAATTGGAGAGCACACTTCTTAGGTAATGCCCTAAACAATAATGTTTCATTTATTTCTCACTGCTTGCATATCAATGTACTCATGATAGCCTGGTTGATCAAATATTTTATGAAAATGCACCAAAAAACAGTATTAATATCAAAGAAGTGTGTGTGTGTTCCCTACTGTTTATGCTCTGATCTTTCAAGTGTGGTGACTGTTCCCTTACTTCATAATATTAACCTTGCTTGGTCTGTAGTGTCTCGCAGTAGTGAGCATTTTTGTTAAAATTTGTAATACAGTAGACCGTCATTTAACACTGTAGTTACGTTCCTAAAAACGCTGTTTTAGTTAAAAACTGTGTTAGACAAATTGAAGAACTTATGGGAAAAATAGGGTTATGTTCCTAGGAGCCCCAAAAAATCCAAACAACTTTTTTTTTAGACTTCCAGATCTTACAAAAATAAAAAAATATGTAATTGTAGTTCATTGTGATGTATTATGTTCTTTTCACTGCTTAAGATTACAAATGTAACAGAAATAATAGTATTCCTTACCTTAAATTGTGGGTGCTGGTGTTTGTGGATGATTATGGAGAGTTATGCTGTGGCCCTACTGGGCTGAGGTGGATGGTAGAGGTACTGGTACTGAAGTCAATGGTTGTACTCGAGTGTGCATAAATTCTGTAATGGATTTCCGTTTTATTTTACCCGCAGTACATCATACGTACAACTGAGATAAGGTATCAGCTGCTCTAGACACCATTTCAGGGTCCTCTTCAGTAAAAAAGTCTAACTTTCAGTCAGTCAGTAAATTGGTCAAGTCAGTCAATCAGTAAGTCAGTCAAGTTGGTCAGTAAATCAGTCAGTCATCACACAAACTCACATTTACCTCATTCTTTTTATGTGCACAAAGAGAAGCTTCATTACGGACACTGGCTATCTCGTCTAATATCTCTATTTTCTTCGTTAATTCTAAGACATTAAACGCTTAAGCCTTTTCTTGCCACTTTCATCAACACTTGTATGCCTAATGGGTGCCATGATTGCTTGGAAGATTTAAGATATGGCAAGAAAAAGATATAAACTCCTAGCAGAGGATGGTACATATCCCGCAGGCAACGCGTTCAAAATTTTTTCCCTTCCCGCGAATCGTGTAAATTTTACGAAGTGTCATACAAAAATATGCCACAATTCTTCAATCATGCTATAACCAAAATGTGCCAGAAAAAATCATGTTAAATGATGGTCTACTGTACATTAATTTTTTTTGTTTTTTTCAACAAGTCGGCCATCTCCCTCCTAAACCAAAGTGGATGATCATTCAGTTCTGTGGGTAGACTCAAAGTGAAAATATTCTTGTACAATGCTGCAAAGTTATTTTCCATAATTTACTGCCCAAGGAGTTGATTTACTACACGATGTCTATGCCTTTTCCACAAAGAGGCCATTAATTTGGCAAGTCATTCTAAGCTTATGAGGAATGTAAAACTTATTTCCTGTTCTGTCAGAATATTTTGGTCCTCCTTCCTTATATTGTAATTATTTTACTATTTACAGTGGAACCTTGGTACTTGAACAGCTCCCTACTCAAACAATTTGGTATTTGAACACTTTGTTTGGTAAAAAAAAAAAAAAAAAAATCGCTCGGTAGTAGACTATTTGCTCGGCACTCAACCAAACAGCCTGCCAGAACTTCACTGTAAACTATTTTGTTTCTCTTCGCATTTTTTGGCATTTTTTTATATTATACGTATGAATAAGTCACCAAGGGGCCATTAGAAGATTAGCGATAAAAGCCAAGAACAAAAATTTGGTTGGGAAAAATTCGTTCAGTACTCAAACAGATTGGCACTTGAATAGCCTTCTGGAATGAATTAAGTTCGAGTACCGAGGCTTCGCTGTACATAGATTAATACTAAGCCTGTAAGGACCATACAGCACCCTGTGGAATGGGAGGCAATCAGGTTTGATTTAGAGAAGGAGAGTAGTTCGAATTTCTTAAATCAAGAATCATTTACTAGAATCAGGGCACTGCACCCCACACTCTCCCTTCATGGGTTATCTTCCATAAATTCTCAAGAGCTTCCCCATTCCTGCATGATTATTACTGCATACATTACTAAAGTTAAAAAGAGAAACTTTTGTTTTTCTTTTTGGGCCACCCTCCTTTGGTGGGATATGGTTGGTTTGTTGAAAGGTTTTTATTTCTTCCATAACCTTTTTGAGAGGCTTGATTCATCAGATTTCCTTTCAAAGGGGTAGACTTGATGCTGATAAAGGGCTCTTGTTTGAGTAAATGCAGCTACCCTCCCCTTCCTCAAACCAACCCTGATTACACCCACTCTTCCCATTCTACAGGCATATACTGTATTACCCTCATGGGTTTACTACTTCTCTGTTAATATAACAACTGGATGTGATCACTGCATGATTCAATAAGTATCTCCCATACCCTCAGCCACCTTTACCACTATGCATGCAAGAGGCATAGTTTTTTACTCAAAACCCTCAAGAAACAGCTGCAACTCAGCTGACCAATGTAGGTTTAGCAGTTTTGAATAATAATAATGCAACTTGGCTCCCTTATGAGACCTAGGAGTTATAGCTCAACCCTCTCAAGAGGTCCAGGAGCTGGAAATTAAGACCTTAGAGAGGCCCAGGTTTGGCTTAAACGTACTCCAGAAGCCTAGCAAAATCCTCAGATGTAGATCAGCACCCAAAGAAGCTGGAACTCAAGCAAACTATTACAGATGCGTGGAATAAAGGCTTACCCTGCATTGTTAAAGTTGAAAATAAATATGATGGTAAAACATACAGTACAAGGCGGAGGTACAAAAGACGAGTGGACCACCACATGAAGGATAGAGGTATTATTATATATATTAATATTATTGAAGTCAAAAAGTACACAAAATTAATTTTCCACATTTGCAATGGCCTATCGTTCTCACTCTAAACTTGCTTTCTCGCTGAAGGTTCTACTTTCAACACTGACTCACTTTTGAATTCGCTAACAGAAATTAACCTATTAACTTTGATATGAATTTTGGACTCTCACTAATCTATCCTGCACATCATGCCAGAGTTGTATGACCCATACAGGTTTAGCACTTATTTTTTTTATTATTGAGGCATAAACTTAATATAACTAATCAGCTTGGTGGATACAATGAGTAAAGATTATATACTTTAGTAGTGCTGAACAGTGAGCTTAATTGGTGTGTATGTTTGCCCATCATTTCTGATAAAACTGGTGGCCAAGTGCTACAAACTGGTATTCAGAATAAAATAACAGATTTGGTACAAGTTAACCTGTCTCTTCAGGATTTTGCTTCATGCACTGGTATCAATGTTTTCTGGGTACAGTAACTTTAAATTTAGATCTCAAAGAAATGTATACAATAAAAATAATGTGTATTTTATTTCATAAGATTAACATACTGACAGGTATAATGGAAAAATAAAACATAATACTATGAAGAAGAGAGAATCATTTGGAATCAAACATAGCCCATGGGTCACATTTGAAAAAGATGTATAAAGTTAAAATTCTCTTTTTTGTAGGGTCCTGGTGTACACAAATATGTATATTCAAAGCAGAATAAGTTTGGTCTTTCTTTTGCTTTAGCATATAAAGTTAAATTGAAAGACTACAGAGAAATATAAAATGTAGACCAAACTATGAGATTACTTATGATTTCATTTAAAGCACCAAGAGTTATAGCTGAAATACAAGAAAAACATTTATATTTGTTTGTGTATAATTACCTATTTGAGTTAAATTTGTCAAACTCAAGCTATGACTGATATGAAATAGCTGTGCCATTTCACTATCACGTTTTGCTTATTTTCAATTCATTACCATTGTTGCAAAGAAAAGTACTTTCTGATATCCATGTGGCTCATCTCAGTGTGCAATGTCCAACTATGCCCCCTTGTTTTGGTTAAATTCTTGGGCAAGTTTTTCCTTGTCCACCCTATCTATCCTTACAAGTAGTTTGTGATTAATGGAATAATTTTTCACTAAAAAAAAAAAAAAAAGAGGGGGCAACAGAATAAAAAACATGATATATGTAATTCTGTCATAATACAAAGTTGTATATTATCTGAAAAGCACAGGCTGTATCTTACACACATTTGTAAAAGTTTTACAGATGCAATGGGAATGATATTTCTTGCTGAATGTACAATGTAAAAGTTTAACAAATACAATACATAAAGAAACATGCTGGTTATATACTTTTATGCCCATATGTTCTCACAATCAGCAACAACAAAATTATCAGAGCTGTGATAGGACTGACAATACTGGGATTAGCAATACTTGTCATGCACTCAATTAACTTCTTACTTTAAATCTGGTAAATCTTTAACCCTTTGAGGGTTTCGGACGTACTAGTACGGCTTACGCGCAGGGGTTTTTGACGTACTAGTACGCATAAATTCTAGCGCCGTCAAATCTCGCAGGAAAAGGCTGGTAGGCCTAGATGTCAGAGAATGGGTCTGTGTGTGCGGTAGAAAAAAAATCTGGGACCCAGTGGTGCATTGTGGGAATGCCATCTTAGTACACAATGTCCACCATGCCTCGCGGTAAGAAGTTCCTCACCCCTCGGCAAATTGGGACACTTTTGTTCCCCAGTGACAGTTCTAATACAGATGGAAGTGCCAGTGAAGGTGAGTTTCAAGGTTTTGGTAAGGTTTTGACCGAAACTAATGACCATAATATCGGTAATAGTGAGGAAAACCCAGACGACCCTCAGCCTTCCACCTCTGGTGCTGGGCCGTCTTGTTCACGTTCAGTTGTACCAGAATCAAAGAGGAAACTCGTATTTTCCCAAATCCCAGACTCAGATGTGAGCATTTGTGATGATAGTGATAGTGATTATGAACTACAAGCTCTTGAAAACAGTTCCAGTAGCGATAGTGAAGTGGAATATTCCCCAGTGAAGCGTCAGTATATACGACGATATATGCGCTCTGGTAGTGTGCCATATGCTATTCCAAGGGAAAGGAGTACATCTCGGAGTACATCCCGTGGCTGTACAACAGGAACAGACTGAAAATGACGATGATAGTGTTGCAATTGGGATGGAAAATGTGCATGGTGGTGGTGGTGACGGCCGTGAGGCACCAGCAGTGGGCCATGCTGCCACCCACGCCGCTGCCTCAGCTGATCTACAACAAAGCCCACCATCCCCCACCCACTCGCCACACCAGCCTCCACAACCACAAGTCATTGTCCAGTACCCACCAGCAGACTGCACCTGGGATTGGCAGGAAGCTGTCAGTTTTATTCCAAATGCCCACCAGTTTGACGACAGCCAAAGTGGAATACGGCCATCTTGTACAGTTGGGAACAATGCCACTGAACTGGAATGTTTCGAGTTATTCTCTGACGAACCCCTGATCGAAAGTATTGTCATGGAAAGCAACACATACTACGAGTACACCATGGCAAACACAATACTTTCACCAAAATCACGTCTACACCAGTGGAAGGAGGCAACTGTGGCTGAGATGTATCTTTTCTTTGCCACAATAATGCTTATGCCACATGTGTATAAGCACAAAGTGAAATCATACTGGTCAACAGACCGCCTGATTGCAACCCCAGGTTTCAGTGATATAATGCCAGTGAATTGATTTGTGCTAATGTTACGTATGCTTCACTTCTCAGACAAAACCAGGCCTGACAGAAGCGACAGGTTATATAAGATTAGGCATATGTGTGTTTTTGTTTTTTTTAATTAACACACTGGCCGATTCCCACCAAGGCCCGAAAAAGAAAAACTTTCATCATCATTCACTCCATCACTGTCTTGCCAGAAGGGGGCATGTGTTTGTGTATCTGAAAGAGAAATTCAATATGTATTTTTATCCCTTCAGGAAGCTTGTAATTGACGAGTCTTTGATTCTGTTCAAAGGAAGAGACTTTTTCAAGCAGTACATACCAAGCAAGAGGAAACGCTTTGGTATAAAGGCATTTGTGCTTTATGATTGTTACAGTGGTCTGGTATTGGATATTATTGTGTACACTGGAAGTTATACATTGCAAAATACCAGGAAGTTATTGGGCATCTCTGGTGATGTGGTTAGAACAATGATAGAACCATACCTTGGTAAGGGGCATATATTATATACTGATAACTAGTACACAAGCCCCTCACTCAGTGATTTTTTGCGAGTGAACATGACAGATGTGTGTGGCACAGTGCGTGTAAATCGGAAACATATGCCCAGGTTTGACGCTGGCACTCGTAGAGGCGAGGTGCAGGCGTTTGCTGCCAATGACATCATGGCATTTCGGTGGCATGACAAACGAGATGTCACACTGTGGTCATCAGTTCACCCTAATGAAATGGCAGACACTGGCAGGCAGCATAGAGAAAGCAATGAACCCATTCTAAAACCTGCAGCTGTGATTGATTACACCTTCAATATGCATTCAGTGGACAAATGTGACATGCAGATTGGGTTTGCTGATTGTGTTCTCAAGAGTTATAACTGGTACATAAAACTCTTTTTCCATCTTCTGGACATTTCCATGCTCAATGCTTATAATATGTATAAGATGAGGACCAGAAACAAACCACAATACGGCAAATTCTGTTTGTCTGTCATCAGACAAATAGTATTTAAGTACCAAGGAAGAACACCTGCAATAGACCGCCCACCAAATTATCAACAACTCCCTTCTCATTTGAAGCATGGCGATCACTTCCTGGTAAAACTGTCTGCTACTGCTTTCAAGAAAAAGGCTCAGAAGAGGTGTTACGTCTGTGCCCATACAAGGAAACACCCACAACAACGCAGAGACACTCGTTTTATGTGTGAGGAGTGTAAAACACCACTGTGCATGACACCATGTTTCAAAGACTTCCACAGGCTGCAGAACTTCTAGAAACATTCCCTGTGACTGTATATGTGTACATAAAATATAGAAAAATAGTAATAAACAACATTTCATATCGTTTGTTTGTGTAAATATTTTTTATAAACAAAACAATGACAACAGTGTTTACGCCCTTATTGTGTAGTATTGAAAAAGAAAAAACTTACAAAATACTGATCATACTGGTCTCAGGCCATAAAAGTTACTTGGAAAAAGAAAAATTAAAAAATAATAGAAATTAGTACATAAGAAAGTAAATACAGTGGACCCCCGGTTAACGATATTTTTTCACTCCAGAAGTATGTTCAGGTGCCAGTACTGACCGAATTTGTTCCCATAAGGAATATTGTGAAGTAGATTAGTCCATTTCAGACCCCCAAACATACACGTACAAACGCACTTACATAAATACACTTACATAATTGGTCGCATTCGGAGGTGATCGTTATGCGGGGGTCCACTGTACATGTAAAAGAATACCGGGAGACGGCAGTCGACGATGTTGTCACATTGTCCTCCTTTTTCATCAACTTCACGCCTCCATATCTCGGTAAGTATCGATGGTAAAAATTTTTTGTTTAGCCTATAATATTTAAAAAAAAAAAAAACTTTTTTCATAAGAAAAAATAATTTTTTTTTTTTAAATTTGGCCGACCCTGAGAACGAGTCTCTGAGAGGACCTGTCGACCCTCAAAGGGTTAATAAACTAGTGCATCCTTTTAACTTTCTGTTGATATACAAGACATTGAAAATTGGAAACAGTATCAAAATATCATTTTATTACACATTTCTACATGGTACATATATTAACCTATAGTGATACTAATCTAGTTGAGAAATATAAATTTGACACAAGTTATTAACATTTCATCATGTAATTGTCACTTAAAATATATGTAGGCAGTTTGGATATCACTGACAAGTGATATAATATACATAGTAACACATGGAGTTAATGATGCTAACAATGTTTATGCAGGTATAAACTGTCTTTCTAAATATTCTGAAAGGCACTAGGCTAATGATTTTAAAAGTAAAGATAAACTGTGAGGGACTGATCTGACTGTTGTAACAAAGGAAATATATTTTCAGAGATATTTGAATAATTAATGATTTTGCAAATTTAAATACATTTTCAATCTACTGTGCACAAATCCTAGACATTTATAAAGTGATATTTATCAATAAATTATCCTAATGCCAACATTTATAAATTATAAGAAAATTTATTAATTTTATGATTCTAAAAAAATTGAAAAATTATGTAGTAACACTGAGGCATACATGACTAGGAAAGTTATAGGAAAATGCCAACAAATAATTTCCATTAGTCTTTAGTATATAATGTATGATTTTAGAAATAACTTATACTGCTGACAAAGTTATTTCATTCACATATTATTGTGCTTATTAAAGACAGGGAATGAAAGATGATGAACATTTCATTGTTTAAATCACTACCTTTGTGGGATATAAGTAATATGTTGAAAATCAGAGAATGTTAAAATATATCTTAACTAGCCAATGTTTGCTTAAATCATCAATAAATATTTCTATTACATAATAGTAGTGTACATGTACTTTGCCCCAAACTACCAATGAAGTCTACTGATGTACCAGAAATAGAGTTCTACTTATCCTCTATTTCAGGAAGCACTCTAGCTTAGTAGTGAATAGCATAATAAATCTTTAAGTCCCCTAATTTCTTTAATAACATATGCAAGTTTTTCTGATGTTTAACAATATGTAATTTCCACAATGAACCCTAAAATGTGCAAAAATAAAAGTTAAATAACAAATTAAGTTTTAATATCTTGTGGGGGTGGCTTACTTAACCACACTTCTGTTCTTATATTTATGGATATGCTAAAAAAAATTTATGACATCAATAATTAAAGTTTTACATACATATACACATACGTATACAAATTATATACTCAAGTATAATCCAACTATGAGTATAGACTGACCCGTGATTTTCTTTGTCAAAAAATCCTTTTTCTTTTCACAGATCTCAGGTATTAGTCTATCCTAGCTTCTGAGAGACTTCAAAAGGAATCACTGGTTCTGATGCAAAAATATGTTCTAGGCAAAACTTGGAAAACAGTAATGAAACACAAAAGTCAAATCAGCTGAAAGACTTGATAAACATAAGAATAAAGGAGCATTACAATACAACTACTACTTGCTCATGCTCGGCAGATCTACTAATAACCAACCATTTCATGACAAATGAGCACTTCAGCAGGCCTACTAACCCATGACAGGCAGGTTTTATTCAAACACAAACATTATGTAAGAACAGAAATTCACTGCAGTAAGCCCAGTGGCTGATTCATGCTAGGAAGGCCCTACTCACAACCAACACATTTCTTTGGCAGAGACTGGTAGAGAACTGTAGATTTATTTTTTACATTGTCCCGCTTGTTGGCAGTTAATAATGTTTAGTACACATCAGTGGTTGGCAGGTGGGGAGGACAGAAGGAATGACTGACCAAGAAAAAAAAAAAAAAAAGATTAGAGGACAGGCAGGTGACACCCTCTTTTCCCTCTCCTTAACCTGACTGGTTACTATACTCACCCTCTCTCCCATACGATCAAGTTCACTGCTCTTTCCCACACCATGAGCTAAACAATGTTATTTATTGGCATTATCATATACAAACATGATTTGAATTTCATGTTAGTAAACCGAAGAAAGAAAATACTTTTAGTCTTAAGGCTAAGAACAGTGGCTAATCTTATAACTCAGCAGTGATCCTCTGTTATACTGCATACAAAATGAGACAAGAGCATTTTCCACTGCATTTATATAATACATTTGTTCCGTTTTAGTTCTTAAATTCAACGGCTATCTCCTGTCAAGGCAGGGTGACCCAAAGAAGACAGCATATTCATCAACAATTACTGAACTGTCATAATCTGATTGTGTTGACATCACAAACAGATTACTCTCTGATTGCAACATCTGCACCACTCCTTCATTGCCCTTCCCACCTCCAGGACTCAAGTCAGGCTAACAGGTTTCCCTGAATCCCTTCATTTGTTACCCTGCTTACACTTCAATAGCACATCCATTAAAAGCCACTTGTCTCTATCCATTCACTCTTATTTAATGTGCTCACACAAGATTGTTGAATGCTTAACCCCCTAAAACTCAAAGCCTCTTGTACCCCCTCCCTCCAACCATTCCTGGGACAACCCCCAACCCTATACTTTCCACTCCAGATTTATACACCCCTCTTCGTTAACCCATCCCTGTCCATCCTTTCTACATGCCTAAACTACCTCAACAACCTCTTCTCAGCTCTCTGAATTATACCCTTAGTCACTCCACACTGCCTTTCAATTTTTACACTCAAAATTCTCTGCATGAGATCTGCACAACACATTACTCTCAAACATGACATCTCCACTGCCTCTAGCATCTTCTTCACTGCAGCATTCAAAATTTTGCCGTATTTTACAAATAAGTAGACCGTTGATCTATTAAAAATTTTTGTGGTAACATGCCCTGAAAAACTGCAGCTTATTTCTGATGAGAATGCTGTATTTAATATTTGCCATGGAATAAATTTAGGGAAAAAATATAGCACACTACAGGTTTTTCCCCTTCCATCTTGCCATAGAGGAGGCCTAGGTAACAACTTCCCATACTGTCAGTTCTCCATATTCAATGTGTTAGTGAATAGATTTTCGATCTTTTCACCATCTATCTTGTCACTGGATAGTAACTATGGCACCCAAGTGCAAAGTGAACAATGCTGGAAGCATAAAGAAGCATAAACTTGAAAGTCTTGTTGATGTTTTTAAAATACTGAGATCTTAGACAAGCTTCATTCATTACTTTGTGCAATTAAGAAAAAAAAAAAAAGATTTTGGCAAAAGATTTAGGCTTGTGCAATGAGTAACCCAAGTTGTGTCATCTTGAAAGAATGACACAGGTCACAACAGTAAAATAAGAGGGAATAATTATTGAGCGAGTAGACTGAGCAGAAAACCAAAGTTCTGCACTTAATTCCTCATTATAAGATACAAGAAACTTCAGAATACTATAAAACAGTGTGTAATAAGGAAGAAAGGCCTCAACACAAATGCTTGTTCAGTACTGACTAGTTCCACTAGTTCAAATTGTGCTATCGCTTGCATAATGTTAAATTTTCTGGCAAAAGTGCTTCTGCTGACCGCACAGCTCCCTGGAATTTCCCTGCTGAACTGGAGGAAATTATTTTTGAGGGTGACGATGAGCCATAGGAAGCACTTAATGCTGATGAGACAAGTCATTATTGTAAGAAAATGCCATCGAGAACTTGCATCAACAGCAAGAGAAAAATGCACCGAGATGTAAAGCAGTAAAGGAGTGCTTCAGCTTGCTATTGTGCAGTAATGCATCAGGCAATTTTAAGTATTTCCTGCTCCAAGACTCCCCATGCTTTGAAAGGTATAGACAAAATCACCTCACCAGTCATTGGAGGTCAAAGAAGTCAACATACATGACAGAAACCTTATATATTGACTGATTTAGGCATCATTTTAGTTCTAAAGTTATGTGTTACCTGTGCAGCAAGAACTTTGCATTCAAGATTCTCTTTATTCTTGATAATTACCATACTCTCCTCCATAGGGAAGTGGAAAAGAAGTCATCCTCCGTAAATCATGCGTGTTGTATGAGGCAACTAAAATGCTGGGAGCAAGGACTAGTAACCCCTTCTCCTGTATAAATTACTAAATTTAAAAAGAGAAGCTTTCATTTTTCTTTTTCAATCACCCTGCCCCAGTGTGATACAGCCAGTTCATTAAAAAAAAAAAAAAAATTACCATACTCAAACAAGAATTTTTGGAGGATGCGTACCCTTTAATACAATCACTGGAATGAGGAGTTAAGACATTAAAGTGCAACTACACACAAAAGGTTATGCAGAAACTTATCGGAGCAATGGACTCGGAGCTTGGAGTGCCAGACTTCTGGCATAAATTTGACATTGCAACTATATCAAAAGCACATGGACTGAAGTGTCCCCAGTCAACATTAACCCTTTCAGGGTCCAAGGCCCAAATCTGGAGTCACGCACCAGTGTCCAAGAATTTAAAAAAAAAAAAAAATTGTTATTTTTTCTCATGAAATCGTAGAGAATCTTTTTGTGAAGGTAATAAAACAAAAAGTACGAAATTTGGTGGAAAATTGACGAAATTATGCTCTCGCGAATTTTGATGTGTCAGCGATATTTACGAATCGGCGATTTTGCCGACTTTGACTCCTATTTTAGGCCTATTACATTATTCCAATCAACCAAATTCTTAGCTATTTCACTAGTATTACTTCTATTCTATCGATTGAGCACAAGAAATCGCCAAGTCAACTGTTTCAACTACAAAATAAAGTGATCGGAAATTGTTAATTTGGCCAATTTAACACAAAGTTCAAAATATTCCAATTTCAAAATAGGGTCCAGAATGAACAATGTAGGCATTCCTGGCACTAAACTAACATTTCCTCTGTTCATTAGTTATGTTTTGAGGCTTTACAAATAAATTCCATTTTGATTTTTTATTCACATAATGAATTTTTATTCACACCAAAAAATAGAAGATTTACTGTTATGCAATACTGTAATAATTGTATAAATATCATCACCATATTTGTGAATGTATATTAGACCCACCAGGTGGCGTGTATTAGACGTGTGAGGTCGTTTGTTTACTCTTGAATATCGGCAAAAATTTAACATTTCTGCTACTTTGAGCTCAGTTTCAAGCCATTTCCAGTGCTAAAACCAATCAAAATCATCTCTATTTCTGTAATATGTCTTCCATTCTATCAAATGAGACCAAGAAATCGCAAATACAACTATAAAAAACATACGAAAAAACACTGCAAAGTTGCCGTTTTAATCGAAAAATCATGATTTCATTTTTTTTCTCTCATTATACACAGTGTGCTGCAGGATCTGTTTTATGTGGTGCACACATACCACATAGTTGTATTCTCTCATATCTAGGCCCAAATGTACCACTCACAGTTTATCAGAGTGAGCTGAGCTCATGGCGTAGATCTACGGTTTGGACCCTGAACGTAAAGCCGTAGATCTACGGGACGGACCCTGAAAGGGTTAAATGCAAGCTGAGGAAAATTATGGCCTAGTTTGGTGAATAATTTAACAGGTTTTTGCTCAGCTGAGAGTCAGGTATTGGAAATTGTTCAGCTGGTAAGGAAGGTGGCAGGTAAGGGCTTTGAAGATAAGGAGCCAGATATGAACAACCTCTTACAAGATGAGGAGGAAGAAAGAAGTCCAGAGAAAATGTTGCTATGGTACAAGGGAGACAGACAAAGTTGAACCTGCTAGGAAACAGTTAACACTTCAACAGTTATGTAAGCAGTTCCATTTTATTGGTAAAATTAGACTTTTTCACTGAAGAGGAGCCTGACATATCTAGGAGCACTACTATGAAGCAGATTCTGGACCAAGCAATGATGCCATACTAACAGCTGCATAAAGTACTACAGGGTAGAACAAATCAGAAGCATTACAGAATACCTCAGTACAACTATCACCTAATGACAACTCTGCATCAACACCAGAACAAGAGCCTTGGCCAACAATTCCCAACTTAACACCTCAGCCCAGTAGGGTTGCACCATTCCTTTCAAAATCATAAACATGCACCAGCAACCAGAATTAATAAAGAAATAATATTTATATAACCTTTGTAGCTATCAGTATTGTATTAAACTTATCACTACATCCACCTACAATTACATTATTATAATTTTTTACAAGACCTAAAACAAATTGTCTGGTATTTTTGGGGTTCTGAGGAATGTAACCCTATTTCTTTCCTATGTTCTTCAGTTCATTTTATACAATCATTTTTTATTTACAAGTTTACAGGTACATCTTGCTACTTCTACTTACACTACTTAGGTCACACTACACATACGTGTACAAGCATATATATACACACCCCTCTGGGTTTTCTTCTATTTTCTTTCTAATTCTTGCTCTTGTTTATTTCCTCTTATCGTCATGGGGAAGTGGAACAGAATTCTTCCTCTGTAAGCCATGCGTGTCGTAAGAGGCGACTAAAATGCCGGGAGCAAGGCGCTAGTAACCCCTTCTCCTGTACATATTACTAAATTTAAAAGGAGAAACTTTAGTTTTTTCTTTTGGGCCACCCCCACCTCAGTGGGATACGGCTGGAACATTGAAAGAAGAAAGAAGATTTTTTATTTACAAGCCGTTTATCAGGAGTATAACACTATGTTAATTGATGGTCTACTGTTTTTAGGGTAATTAACTTCCACTTAATCAGTTGAACCTAATATACAGTAACTCCACTTAAAGATGGAGTGTTAGAATTAATTAACAGTGCCTGACTAATTCTACCTGGAGCCTAACCAGGTCTCCCTAGAGCCTGGGGATCCCTGATACCTCAGCACAGCTCCCTAATGGCCAAGCAGGATTACCCTGATGTCTGAGCAGGGCTCCCTGTTGCCTGAACAGTGCAAAAGAAACTATTGGATATTATTAAATTTAGTTGTAGATTTAAGGGGTAATATGGTTACAGAGTGTGGCTGTACCCTGGATGGGAGGGAGGTAAAGGAGGTTTTGTGTATAAAGGACTTGGACATACAGCAGGCATGTGTGAGTACATTAGACACAAGTGGAAACAAATTTTTGGGTGGCCTTGACGAACTGTTGGAGTGTAAGCAAGGTAATATTTTATGAGAGGATTTAGGAAAACTGGTTAGCCAGACTCAAGTCCTGGAGGTGGGAAGTACAGTGCCTGCACTCTAAAGGAGGGATTTGGGATATTTGCTGATTTGGAGAGACATCTGATCTGTCATATCTGAGCACCTCTGGCAAGATAGTGATAGTGTGAATGATGGTGAA
The DNA here is from genome assembly GCF_038502225.1 of Cherax quadricarinatus. Taxonomy (NCBI): domain Eukaryota; kingdom Metazoa; phylum Arthropoda; class Malacostraca; order Decapoda; family Parastacidae; genus Cherax; species Cherax quadricarinatus. The sequence continues at coordinate 7,561,554 of NC_091337.1, read as the reverse complement.
AGTGTTTCTTTTTTGGGTCACCTGCCTGGATGTGAGACAGCCAGCATGTTATGAATATCAATCAGCAGGTATTTTAAAAATTTAATTACCTCTTTGATGTTCTTGCTTGGAAGTACAGGTATATACAGTGGGTGACTCTGCAAATGTTTCCTTTACTGAATATGAAAAATGGTAAAGTAAATTGATTTAGGATATAATTTTCATTTTTTTTCCTTTATACTATATACATTATTTATTAGCATGTACTGAATCAATTCATCTAACTGCAGGAAAAATTTTAGTAAGGCAATTCTTACATTAAACAACTTAAAGTCATCAATACTGTCATCTGAGAAACCCCTTTTACAGGACACTTTTATTGGCTTGGCTCTGGATAGAGAACAAGTTACGAAAATTTATATTCTACCACTCAACTGGTTGTGAATTTCTAACTGCTGTGGAATAATGTGAGCCACACAGGTATCCCACCTCGTCTACTTCTTTTAGAATCTGTAATGAAATTAAGATTTTTAATATTTAATGAATGACTGTGAGCAGATATATGGTAAAAAGATGACACAAAGCAAAAGAAAACCTTTTATTGTTACATTTTTCACTTAAAAGAGGCTTCATCAACTACTTTAAAAATATAATACATCAATATACTGAAAATAGTGCTGAAAGGCAGTCATGTCAGGTGCTAGATGAAGGTGAGGTGTCTGCTGTCAGAGAGGTGATATTTTGTGAGGACTGGGCTAAGGAAACAGGTCCTAGTAATCCATACTTCCTGTTTTAACAAAAAATTTTATAACAGATTTTGCTAAAATGTACAGTTTTTTTCACAAAGAACAAAGAAATGTACATTTAGGCAAAACCTATTACAAAAACAATGTTAGAACAACACAGGAAGTCCCACACCACCTACAGCTGTAGGTGGTCTATATATATATTAACGTCTTGTATTTTTCATTGATAAAGCCCCTTGTAGATAAAAATGTCATGATAATAAAAGGTGCCCTTTTGCTATACGACATTTTAATAATTTTAATAAAGTAAATAAACTTTTCGTTTAAGTAATTTTACATGTATATACAGCAAATACAATAAGAGTAATAAGAATCTTTCCTCCATAAGCCATGCATGTCATATGAGGCGACTAAAATGCCGGGAGCAATGGGCTAGTAACTCCTCCTGTATACATTTACTAAAAATGAGAAGAAAAACTTTATAAAACTGGGATGCTTGAATGTGCATGAATGTGGTGCAGATGATGAGAAAGAGATGACTGCTGATGTTATGAATGAAAAGAAGTAGGATGTCCTGGCCCTCAGCGAAACAAAGCTGAAGTGGGTAGGCGAGTTTCTGTGGGGAGAAATAAATGGGATTAAGTCGGGAGTATCTGAGAGGGTTAGAGTTAAGGAAGGGGTAGCAATTATGTTGAAGGATCAGTTATGGAAGAAGAGGGAAGATAAATGTGTAAATTTAAGGATTATGTGGATTAAAATAAGGGTTGGATGCAAAAAGTGGGTCATAATAAGTGTGTATGCACCTGGAGAAGAGAGGAATGTAGAGGAAAGAGAGAGATTTTGGGAGATGTTAAGCAAATGTATAGGAACCTTTGAACCAAGTGAGAGAGTAACTGTGGTAGGGGACCTGAATGCTAAAGTAGGAGAAACATTTAGAGAGGGTATGCTAGGTAAGTTTGGGGTGCTAGGTGTAAATGATAATGGGAGCCCTTTGATTGAACTTTGTAGAGAAAGGGGTTTAATTATAGATAATATATATTTTAAGAAAAAGAGGATAAATAAGTATACAAGATATGATGTAGGACATAATGACAGTAGTTTGTTGGACTACGTATTGATAGATAAAAGACTGTTGAGTAGACTTCAGGATGTACATGTTTATAGAGGGGCCACAGATATATCAGATCTCTTTTTAGTTGTAGCTACAGTGAGAGTAAAAGGTAGATGGGATACAAGGAAAACAGAAGCAGCAAGTAAGATAGAGGTGAAGGTGTATAAACTAAAAGAGGAGGCAGTTAGGGTAAGATATAAACAACTACTGGAGGATAGATGGACTAGTAAGAGTATAGGCAATGGGGTCGAAGGTGTATGGAGTAGGTTTAAGAATGTAGTGTTAGTGTGTTCAGCAGAAGTTTGTGGCTACAGGAAAGTGGGTGCAGGACGGAAGAAGAGCAATTGGTGGAATGATGATGTAAAGAGAATGATGTAAGGGAGAAAAAGTTAAGCATATGAGAGGTTTTTACAAAGTAGAAATGATGCAAGGAGGGAAGAGTACATGGAGAAAAAAAGAGAGGTTAAGAGAGTGGTGAAGTAATATAAAAAGAGAGCAAATGAGAAAGTGGGTGAGATGTTATCAACAAATTTTGTTGAAAATAAGAAAAAGTTTTGGAGTGAGATTAATAAGTTGAGGAGCCCTAGGGAACAAATGG
>NC_091337.1:7506620-7554120 GCF_038502225.1 Cherax quadricarinatus | reverse complement strand
TTCGACCACCAGTGATCTTGGTAGCAGGGAAGCCAACACCCACTCCGGCAACCCCACGCTTCGTTAGCTCACGTACAAACATACTGAAAAGTATAATATTTTATACTGTACTTAATGACTGTCTCTGCTTTTTAGAAGTTTATACAGTACCATGTTTTCTTTTACAACATGAAGAGAAGTTTCAGTAAATCTACAAATCTGTGCATTATATTGCATTATCCTTTTTTTTTCACAAGTTGGCCATCTCCCACCGAGGCAGGATGACCCAAAAAGAAAGAAAAAATCCCCAAAAAGAAAATACTTTCGTCATCATTCAACACTTTCACCTCACTCATACATAATCACTGTTTTTGCAAAAGCACCTAGATACAACATTTTAGAAGCATATATAAAGATATATAACATATCCCTCCAAACTGCCAATATCTCAAACCCTTCCTTCAAAGTGCAGGCATTGTACTTTCCCATTTCCAGTACTCAAGTTTGGCTATGTAAAAATAACCGGTTTCCCTGAATCTCATTATCTCTCCTATTCAAAATAATGTATGCATGGGGACATCCATATTTTATATTTGAATACTATGTATCCACATTAAAAATCTTTAAATTTTGAAATTACCTGTCTCTCCACAATTCAAATAAAAGTTCTGAAGTTTACTCACTTGAAAAGCCTGAACTTCAGAGATCATTGAAAATTCTGAACATAATTTCTTATTTGGAATGAGTGCTGTATTTTGACCAAAATCTAAATTTAAGCTCAAAATTTGCAGACCTGTTTGGAAAATTCAAACTTCAGAAGAAGGAACTTGACAATGTTTCAGTCTATCCTAGACTACTGTCAAGTCTAGGATAGACTTGACAATGGTCCAGGACTGAAATACCGTAAGTCTTATCTTCTTAGTGTAGGTTATTTGTGTATTGTTCCATCCACAGTATTAAGACTTATTCTTCTTTTTCAATAACAAATCTGAGAAAATTCAGAATTGGGAGTGACTTTATAAAGGTTTCAAAGTGATTATCAAATTATGTCTAGATTAACAAATAAGAAAACTCAATAGCTCCTTGCAGCTACAGTATTTCTTCAAGTTGTTTTGTAACTGGTTATTTTGTAATTGTACAATAACAAAGATACATGTGACAGTGAATACACAAGTACAGGTAACCTCCAATATACAATGTCCACCTGCATTTGTGGCTATATTTTTTCTAAAAGAAATAGCCCCAACCTGAAAAAAAAAAATAGTGAACGAAATGGGTTCCCAGGAATGTAACCCCTGCACAGCAATTTTTGTGGAACTAATTAGATAACAAATACACCTGTTGCCTGTACAATAAGATTAGCGACAAGATGCAATCCAATGAGAGATTTTATGATTCGCCCAGAATCGTTATTCAACTGGAAGGAAAACTATGTCTACAAGTCTTACTGCGTTAAGAATCAAACTTGTCTTTGTTATGTTAAGTTGTGGTAACACAGGTAGATTAAACTTGTAGCAAATATGGTGAAGAGCTATTAAACTGCAGTCTGTAACAGAATGGAATGTCTTAAAGGTAATAGTTAATAAAACATTAAAGGTACTATTAACTCTTACTTTAATGTGAAAAGACTTGCAAAGAGTATAATCATATGTATTTTATATAGGAACCATAACTGAAGAGAATTTTAAAATGCCATTCTATTAAAAAATAAGTAGCACTTTTAAGTGTCTGAGTTTTTAACCAAAGAGCATCATCCTCCAAAAACTATACAGCATACTGCAAGATGCCATGCTTGAAATCTGGAGAGATGTTAAAGGAATTTCCTAAAAGCGATTCCTTATTACACTGCTCATTAAAAATGAACAGTGCATTACAGAATGCCAAAGCATGTGCACTGCAAATGTGAAGCTCATGATAAAGTCTTGCCAAGAATACATCAATAATTGTTAGCATAGAATTACTAAATAAACTGGATACAGGAATACTCTATCTCACAGATCATGCTAGAGTACAATGTAAAAAAAAAAAAAGTGTATGAATGTTACATTAAAAATTTTATTAAGGGCAAGTACACATGTGGACCTGTCAATAAAACTGATTTTGAAATTAGCGAAACCTTGATTTAATGGGCCATTAGAAGGGGTGTCTGTTAATGTTGACTGTCTATTAAATCTGAATGAGATTGTTTTTCCCCTGATAACAGTAATAATGGACAATTCTGGACTTAAAGAAAATTTGACCATGAAAACCCCAATTCAATTTACCTAACAGACTGAATAATAAACAATTGTAGATTTAACGAACTTTGTCTAGCCACAGATTGTCTGTTAAATCCAAAATCCTTTAAACCCAGGGTTCATCAAACAAATATTTTACCGTATTCTAGTGAAGGAGTCCATCTCTATGGGCAGATTTTGAATGAGAAGTTAATCTTCTGAATATTCCCATAATTGTAGCATTATCATATTTATTCTATAGTAAATTCCCCACCCATGATGTTAATGCAATTCTGAAAATTGTTAATTGCTCAAGTGTTTGGAACTTAGAGCCTACTTTTTCTTTTCACAGACACTTGTTTTACAGTTGAAGATGTGCTCTCAAGCCATAATAGTTCCTATTAAATTTCATACATTTTGTTTAACAATGAAATTAAAAACAATGTATATTATCCTAATGAGTATCTTTCATCCACTCTTTCCATTCCTGCCTCCCATTCCCATTCTGTTATTAACTTCTTTCTCCTCACACACTCCCTCCCTTCCACCCTCCTATTCACTCCCATTATCTTTCCTTATTGTATAGGACACAGCATACTTTACATAAGCACTCCACCATATCACTGGTAACAGTGAAAGTACAATATTAGGGAATATGGCATATACGTATATGGTGTTGCATGGGTAATGTGGGATAGAGTCATGGTGAGTACAGTTAGCCAAGCCAATGAAGGACAAGAGGAAAGAAGGTATCAAACACAATTTTTCCCCATACACCTCCTTTTAGGGTAACCAACCACTCCCGTATCCTCCATCTCCCTCAGTCACCAGCTAATATAATAGCTCCTGTCAATACTACTGATCACTAATCCACCTTCCTCATAACACACACAAACTACCACTCAAAATCAGTATGATCTCATTTCGTCTCAATGATGGGACATCATTAAATAACTTTAATACAGCAGTAAGTTACACTGACTGGCACCGAGAGTTTACTGATGACAGGGGTGGTCATGAATGGGTTAATATTTTTCTGCAAAAAATACAAAGCCTTTACAATAGATACTGTCCTATTAAAATTAAGCAGATCACAGCAAAGATACTAAGTACCCCATGGCTAACAAATAGTAACCCAGGCCCCATTAATAAAATACACGACTATGAAAAAAATACAGATTAGGCTTAATAACTAAAGTATAACCCAAAAATTATACGTCAGTACTTAGGAAACTAATAAGGAAGTCTAAATAACTGTATTATGCTAGCAGGTTCAATGAAATAAAAGGTGATATGAAAATGATTTGGAACACGCTCAAATCCTGGGTTCTCAGAAAATGACCGAAGCCAGAGATTTTGTCGTAACCAAACCCAAGGAACTACATATCCAGCCTACTACAGTAAATGATTTCTTCTCTACCATGGGATCAAGTCTCAAAAGCCCAAGTAACAATGATCAAGCTTAGAAGTTTTCCAAATTCCTTGTATCTGGCTCCAACAAATCCTACTGAGGTCTTTGATAATAAACTCATTGAAAAATAAGTCAGGAAACTCAGCACAAGTATTATTGCTATTGGTACTTGTGCTTTCATCCACCAATGCAATACTACTCAACAAATCATTAGAAACCAACACATTCCCAGCAATGCTTAAGACAGCAAGGGTTACCCTAACACACACAGGAGACCCAACCAACACAAATAACTACAGACCTAAATTTAATCTGCCATTGTTATCCAAAATCTTCAAAAAATTCATCCATAAGAGCCTATACTCTTTCACAGCAGTATTCAACATACTCAACCCCTCCTACTATAATCCATGATAACATCTCCAACCATCATAATCAGTCATTGCATTTCCTCCCACTACAATCCGTCATCAAGGCTGGCAATTAGGTTATATAAAAAAAATTAAACAATCATCAAATTACCCACCCAGATAAGTTCTTCAAAAACCTTCATCCTAGGAAATGCTGAGGAAAAAGGATGTAAAGGAAGTTGTGAGTGCTAGGGGCTTGAACATCCAACAGGCTTTCTGAGTGTGTTAGGAGTGAGTGGAGGTAAGTGGCTTTCATGATTTAACTTGCTGTAGGAGTGTGAGCAAGTTAACATTTATGAAGGGATTCAGGGAAACTAATTAATAGGAGTGGAGTCCTAGAGGTGGGAAGTACAGTGCTTGTACTTTGGAGGGGTGGGAATCCTGCAGTTTGGAGGGGCATCTGAACTGTGATGTCAGCAAGCTTCTGGCAAGACAGTGATTGAGTAATTGACAGTGAAAGTGTTTTCTTCCTTGGCAGGAGATGGCTGGAATGTTAAAAAAAATTATGCAATAAAATATCTAGAATTTTCAGCTGTTAAATAAATTTACATTTATTAGTTTATCTACGTAGGACATGAAAAATTTTGGCCAACAGCATTTCAAATTTACATTACTGAACAAGAAAATGTGTGTATAAAAATCTAAGTAGTTGGAAAATATGCTTCAAATATTATATTAGTAAATAAATTCTGGTTTTAGACTATTATTACAGTTATCCATTATCCCACAGCTAATAAGTCCTTTCCCATTCTATGATGTTATAACTTGTATGTAACTACACTAGTTCTGAATTATCCACAAGAAAATTGCTTCATTAAAAAAATAAAACATAGTTGGTTAATGGCTGACATTCTGGCAGCCCATGAACATTTTATAATTACTCCTCATCAGGCATATCTGGAAGTGCCAAATGCAAGTGCCTATGTAGTTCTAAGACTGAGACACTCATGCAACATATGGGAATCTTTATTAAAGAAACGTTTTGCCACACAGTGGCTTCATCAGTCCAATACAAAGCAGAAAGGTGTAAACAGAGGAGTTTGAGGTAATCAGTCCCTCAGCCTGGAATTGATGTGTTCAGTCCATCACTCTTTTAGAAAGTACAGCATAGGGCCAGAGAAGTGGCTTATATACTGTAGTCAGGTAAGTCGAAGCAGGAGGAGGTGGGATCACAGTGGAACCATCCACTAGTGTAAATAGGTCTTCGTCCAACCTTTGGACAAAGATCTACTTACCAACTTGTCGGTTTTCAAAACCATTTATCACACCTATGTAGTTTAACTAACTTTGAAGATATTTCTACACCTTATCTACACAAACTTTAAAACTTGCTCTTCTCAGCACAGGAAACAAACTAACCACAGTGCAATCTTTAGCTCCAATGTTTGAACAGCAAAACTGGAATATGAAGATGAAGTATGGTATCTACCCCTCAAAAAAAATTTAATCAGACAGTAGAAAAAGTTCAGACAAACTACAGTATGGATTCCAACATTTATGTATACGTTTTTTCAACTGCCAGGGTACCGTGGTGGAAAAAATTAACTCTACCAGCCAAACTTGATTTAATTCCAAGCATCTAGAGCAAAATTAGGATGATAGCTCAATTTTATTCCCAGCATCAGTTCATACTCATATCATAAGATACTTCATCAAAGTCAGTGTACTGATTAATACACAAAGCAAAGACGGAATCATTTGGAAAGTAAGGAAAATGTATATCATTAACAGTGAAAAGACCTACGATAAATTATTACCCCAAACCTGTTACCAAAGCACAATACTATCATGAGCACAGGCTAAGCTTGAAATCATAAGTATGTCATTCAGGAACCTAGATATGATAAATTCAAAGCATTACTTACCTCATACGTACAGCCTATTCTTGAGTATGGCAGTCAGTCAGTATCCGAATTTGTTTGGTTATCCTAAGTTAATTTCTATCTAAGTCACTACAGTAAACCCTCTCATAACATGCAAATTATGCTCCTGAAAAAACAGTATGCTATGGAAAACAGCATAGTGTGAAGTGAAGAACACTGAAAAAATAGGATTACTTTCTAAACACATCCAATTATTTGTAATCTTTTACCTATTAGATTATTATCTAGTAGGTAAAAATTACCACAGCATAACTTACTATATACTAGGTAGTAGGTTGGTAGACAGCAACCGCCCAGGGAGGTACTACCGTCCTGCCAAGTGAGTGTAAAACGAAAGCCTGTAATTGTTTTACATGATGGTAGGATTGCTGGTGTCCTTTTTTCTGTCTCGTAAACATGCAAGATTTCAGGTACGTCTTGCTACTTCTACTTACACTTAGGTCACACTACACATACATGTACAAGCATATACAGTGGACCCCCGCATACCGTTGGCCTTACATAACGTTAAATCCGCATACCGATACATTTTATCGCTAAGATTTTGCCTCGCATACCGCTAAAAAACCCGCTCAACACTGTTCGTCCGAGACGCGTCTAATGTGTGGCCTTAGCCAGCCTCACATGTTCCGCCGGTGGCATTGTTTACCAGCCAGCCTCCGCGGTAACATCCAAGCATACAATCGGAACATTTCGTATTATTACAGTGTTTTTGGTGATTTTATCTGCAAAATAAGTGACCATGGGCCCCAAGAAAGCTTCTAGTGCCAACCCTACAGGAATAAGGGTGAGAATTACTATAGAGATGAAGAAAGAGATCATTGATAAGTATGAAAGTGGAATGCGTGTCTCCGAGCTGGCCAGGTTGTATAATAAACCTCAATCAACCATCGCTACTATTGTGGGCAACAAAAAGGCAATCAAGGAAGCTGTTCTTGCCCAAGGTTCAATTGTGTTTTCGAAACAGAGATCGCAAGTGATGGAAGATGTTGAGAGACTCTTATTGGTATGGATAAATGAAAAACAGATAGCAGGAGATAGCATCTCTCAAGTGATCATAAGTGAAAAGGCTAGGAAGTTGCATCAGGATTTAATTAAAAAAATGCCTGCAACTAGTGATGATGTGAGTGAATTTAAGGCCAGCAAAGGTTGGTTTGAGAGATTTAAGAAGCGTAGTGGCATACATAGTGTGATAAGGCATGGTGAGGCTGCCAGTTCGGACCACAAAGCAGCTGAAAAATATGTGCAGGAATTCAAGGAGTACATAGACAGTGAAGGACTGAAACCTGAACAAGTGTTTAATTGTGATGAAACAGGCCTGTTTTGGAAGAAAATGCCAAGCAGGACCTACATTACTCAGGAGGAAAAGGCACTCCCAGGACATAAGCCTATGAAAGACAGGCTTACTCTGTTGATGTGTTCCAAAGCTAGTGGTGATTGCAAAGTGAAGCCTTTATTAGTGTATCACTCAGAAACTCCCAGAGCGTTCAGGCAAAAGAATATCCTCAAGGCTAATTTGTGTGTGCTGTGGAGGGCAAACAGTAAGGCATGGGTCACTAGGGACTTTTTCTATGACTGGTTACACCATGCATTTGCCCCCAATGTGAAAGATTACCTAACTGAAAAGAAATTAGACCTTAAGTGCCTCCTGGTGTTAGACAATGCCCCTGGTCATCCTACAGATGTGGCAGAGCGACTTTATGGGGACATGAGCTTCATTAAGGTGAAGTTTTTGCCTCCTAATACCACTCCTCTCCTGCAGCCCATGGACCAGCAGGTTATTGCAAACTTCAAAAAACTGTACACAAAAGCTCTGTTTGAAAGGTGCTTTGTAGTGACCTCAGAAACTCAACTGACTTTAATAGAGTTTTGGAGAGAGCACTTTAATATCCTCAATTGTGTAAACCTTATAGGTAAGGCTTGGGAGGGAGTGACTAAGAGGACCTTGAACTCTGCTTGGAAGAAACTGTGGCCAGAATGTGTAGACCAAAAGGATTTTGAAGGGTTTGAGGCTAACCCTGAGAGGAGTATGCCAGTTGAGGAATCAATTGTGGCATTGGGGAAGTCCTTGGGGTTGGAGGTTAGTGGGGAGGATATGGAAGAGTTGGTGGAGGAGGACACTGAAGAACTAACCACTGATGAGCTGCTAGATCAACTTCAACAGCAAGAGGCCAGACCTGAGGACACTGGTTCGGAGGAGGGGAGAGAGAAATTGAAGAAGTTGCCTACTACAAAGATTAAGGAAATCTGTGCAATGTGGCTGAAAGTGCAAACCTTTATGGATGAAAATCACCCTGACACAGCTATTGCAAGCCGTGTTGGTGACTATTACACTGACAATGTTGTGAAACACTTTAGGGAAGTCATAAAGGAACGAGAGGTACAGGCCACTATGGACAGATATGTTGTGCGACAGAAGTCCAGTGACTCTGAAGCTGGTCCTAGTGGCATTAAAATAAGAAGGGAAGTAACCTAAGAAAAGGACTTGACACCTCAAGTCTTAATGGAAGGGGATTCCCCTTCTAAACACTAAGACTCTCTCCTCCTCCCATCCCATCAATCATCACCAGATCTTCAATAAAGGTAAGTGTCATGTAATTGTGCATGCCTTTTTTAGTTTGTGTGTATTAAAATTAATATTTCATGTGGTAAAAATGATTTTTTTTCATACTTTGGGGTGTCTTGCACGGATTAATTTGATTTCCATTTCTTATGGGGAAAATTCATTCGCATAACGATAATTTCGCATAACAATGAGCTCTCATGAACGGATTAATATCGTTATGCGGGGGTCCACTGTATATACACACACCCCTCTGGGTTTTCTGCTATTTCCTTTCTCGTTCTTGTTCTTGTTTATTTCCTCTTATCTCCATGGGGAAGTGGAACAGAATTCTCCCTCCGTAAGCTATGCGTGTTGCAAGAGGCGACTAAAATGCCAGGAGCAAGGGGCTAGTAACCCCTTCTCCTGTATAAATTACTAAATTTAAAAAGAGAAACTTTTGTTTTTCTTTTTGGGCCACCCCGCCTCGGTGGGATACAGCCGGTGTGTTGAAAGAAAGAAGAACTTACTATATACATACTCAAGTATGGGTCAAGGCTTTCGGGGCAATTGTTTTTAGGGAAGGAGGAAAAAAAAAAGTAAGGGGGTTACCTCATTCATGGATATTTCTGAAAAGCCAAAATCAACAAACACAATCCTTATACTGAAGAACAAAAGAACAGAGTAGTACTGCAGTAATTTTACTATCTATATAGAGCGCCTGCCCACAGTCACACATTCCACCATCTACTCTTTAACATTTTGCAGCACATTTCAGTATTTTCATGTGCAACTGAAATTTTTGGTTGCATTTTCTAAATCACAATAAGAAAATCAGGCAACCTGAAGTAGTTATAAGAGGATTTACTGTACAAGACAACTGTAAAAAATCTGTGCACTGGGTCTGAATAAAAAGTAACTTACCAGTATAGAACCTTCACCTAGTAAAACAAGTGAAATTTGAGAACACATCCAGACTAGTGCCAGAGTTGAGAAGACTAAGTAATGAAGAAAATGAGAGGACTATGCCTTCTGTCCCAAGAACAATAAAAGATATGACCAGAGCATACAAAGTACTCTGGGACAGACACAGGCATAGGTTCTTCATCATGGATGAATCAAGGACAAAAAAGCAGGGTAGATAACTGAACAATGAAAAAATCCACAAGGATATTCAAATACAGCCTCTCTTCACTTAACGATGGAGTCTCATTCCTAAGACCACGTCGGTAAACGAATTCCTTGCTAAATGAGGCACATACTATAATGGTAGTGGGTCTGTGCCAACCATCTTTGATATTGTTTTAATGTCACCTTTGCACCATTTATGACATTTTTAGTATATTTTTAAATGTTCAGTTCTTCTGGAAGATTCGAAAGAGAAGTTGAAATGTTGGTAAAAGAATTTTGAAGTGTATGTAAACGAAGGAAATTAAAGTAAACAAAAGAGCAAGGTGATAAGAGCATCAAAAAATATAGGCTATGACAGAATGGATATTAGATGGAGGAAGAGAGGAAGGAGGAAGAAAGGATGGAGGAACTAAATGAATTCAGATATTTGGGAGTGGATTTGTTGGCAGATGGTTCTATGAGAGATGAGGTGAACCAAACAACTGATGAAGAAGAAGAGGTTGGTAGTGCATTGAGGCATCTGTGAAGACAAGGAACTTGATCCATGAAGGCAAAAAAGTGAAATGTACCAAAGTATAGTGGTACCAACACTGTTATATGGGTGTGAAATTTGGGTTACTGCACATTGCTAGAGGCAGCAGAGGGCAATATGTGGTTTGAGGGCAATGTGTGCTTTGATTATTATGTAGAGAATTTGGAGTTTTGAGATTAGGAGCCATGGAGTTACCAAAAAGTATTACTGAGTGGGTTAAGGAGAGGTTGCTAAGGTTATCTGGACATTTACATAAAAAAAAAAAAAAAAAAAAAAAAAAAAAAATACTAGAAGGGCATATAAATCTGGGATGGAGAGAAGGAGGGGTAAGAGCTGTCCTAGAAAAGGTTGGAAGAAGGGGGTAAAGGTTTCAAGTGCTATGGACTGAACATCAAACAAGCTTCTGTTACCGTGTTAGATAGGAGTGAGTGGAGGCAAGTAGTTTCTACGATCTGATGTACCTTTGGAGTGTGAGCAAGGTAACATTTATGAAGAGATCCAGGGAAAGCAGTTAGCCACACTAGAGTTCTGGAAGTGGAAAGTATAGTGCCTGAACTCCAAAGGAGGGGTCACAATGTTGCAGTCTGGAAGGTCATCTGAACTGTTATGTCGGCACCCTTCTGACAAGACTGTGATTGAATGAGTGACAAAAGTATTTTCATCTTTGTTGAGTCATCCTACTTTGGTGGAGATTGTTGGTTAAAAACAAATGTAGGGAGCATTAAACCTATCATATGGTTTATACAGTGCCTGGGAAATGGGAGACTCTAAGATATGATCAAAGGGGATGGGAGGATATGTCCAATTCACTGGGTCAAGAGCCCTTCATCAGCATAAATAGACAGTACAAAAAGAACATTAAACCTGTGCCTGAGAATAACATCTGCAGAGTAGTCTAGGTTGATAAACATTAGGAAGGCCTTAAGAACTCTCAAGGACTTCCTTCATGTCACTTTTTATCTTGTGTGAAAGATGCAGACACCTGCAGTGGATTTATTAGGAGATGGGGTTGTGAAGGATGTGATAAGTTGCATAATATATCAGATAAAAAACTGTGCAAGTGCTGAGAAGTCTGTGGAAAGAAAAAAATATTTGTCAACAGAAAAAAAAAAAACATGCAATAGGTATGATACTGTATAAAAGTGACAACAATTTTGTATACTGCAACATGAAGGAGGTTGGAAGATGCGAAAATGTCTTGTCTAATAGATCAATGTATGATGTCAATGTTATGGCAAAAGTAAGGTATGAAGAAAATAAAAAATGTTGATAAGAAATGTATAATTCAGATTAAAAGAGTTTGGGATAGTTAGGTCATGTAAGTGGTGTAGGAAGCACCTGAGGAAGGTTTGGAAAGAGGGATCTAAAAGAGGTATTAAGAAGCAAGGAGCTCAGTTTGGCCTGAGGCTAAACTGTGTGTGATAGAGTTTGTTTTCAGAGAGAAGTAAAACTTTAAATTCAATAAAATGTCATCCTGTATCTACCCAGTTCCTTAAGTTGTAATAATTATCTAAACACAAATACATCAAGCCCAAATAAAAAAAATCATACAAAAAAAATTCTATAGATTAACATTAAAACGATACTTACTGGCACCTCTCTAACAATACCCTATTGCTACCAGTAACTTACCACAATCACCTTTACTTACGAGATTTTAGGAATGAGGTATAAGAGCATTGGAACGACAGGAGAATCATCATGGCCATACACAATGAATCCCATCTGTCTAAGGCGCTGACGGAAATACTTCACATTCCGAGACAGCTGTTGGATACGTCTGCGACCTAGATCAGGGGCAGGAAATAATAAATCAAAAGTCAAACCAAACATTTCCCTTGTTTCATGAGGGTGTGGGAAAGTGTCGAAGAAAAGCTCCTATAGCAGATCAGCAGAGCTGCTGATTGTACTTACCAATGATCAGCCTTGTAATGGACAGCACTGGAACTCAGAATCATTAGCTGCTTCTGAATATGGCAAAATTAAATGAAGAGAGGTAAGCCAAACAAAAGACAAATTACAATAGAAGAATATAGGATTTTAGATAAAAAAAAAAAAATATATAAATGAGCATGAAACAAGCATATACCCACATATAAGCAGGTTGGCTCAGGCAGAATTTTCTCCAATCAGTGAATAATACAGTTGATCAGTGAGAGTGACCCAACAGCAGTAATCAAAACACGTCACAGAATTCTCACACAAGACACAGTTGCCTTTTATTTGCACTAAAAGTGTTAACAGAATTGGGATATACCTTGTAACTGAGGTACCCTCTGTTAAAAAGGGAAAATCAAGAAATGTGAAACAGCTACTTATGAAAGTGTTTACTTGGCAAAACCAATTATGATCATTAACTCAAATGAACTGTTGGTATAGTATTGACAGTGAAAGCTTGCTAGATAAAAAGGAGGCCACAGAGAGGAAATTCTTCCTTTTGGCCATACTGAGCTTTAGCTTTGGCTGTGTTCATAAGTGACCAGAGCCAGCTCATTTTTCTACCAGGTTAACAACCAAGAAAATAGTAGAAGGAGCATTATATTTTTTAGAGAATGGATATAAAAAACACAGAAGAGCATCAAGATGAGGCAACTAAAAATTATCTAAGATATCCTGTTTTCAGTGCCAAGAAAGACTGCATCCCCTAATCTACTTATAAAGTGACAAGACGAGAGAAATGGCACGGGCCAAGCCACAGCAGGAATGTGAATGTACTCACGCTGTGATGGCTGGAAGATATAGTAATACTGGGACCACAGGGGAATCCTCATTGCCATACACTATGAACCCCATATGCTTTACTCTCCGACGGAAGTATTTCGTATTCCTAGCAAGCTGTTTTAGTCGTCGTTCACCTACACGAAGTGAAGGTATAAGGATCAAGGTTAGTGGTAAGAAAGAAGCTTGATTTTAATATACAAGTTTGAAGCTGATGCAGGATTAGGCAAGACACAATTTAGTTAATGGTAAGTACTCAGAAGGCACTCGATCTACCATAGATTTAATTAAATTAAACATTTCTGAACATAGATGGTTGATCTATCACATTTTAGAGAAATTGCCACCAAAGACTATGTAGCTAGTGAAAATTTAAAACGGCATAGTTGTTAGTTAAATAAGCTACATACAAAAGAGTAAAAGTATTCAATTAGGTCTCCTGAAAGTAGAACTAGTAAAATTCAAAACCTGTTCATGACAACAAGAAAATGCTCTACTTTTAAAATTCTCCAAAATGAAAAGAAAAGTCAGACACTAGTTTTTACTACCATTTAATGAAAAGCAATTGTCTTCACTATTAATGAAATGTTGGTATTACTATTACTGAGTTTTCGGTGTATTTATAAGAGAAAGGTTCCAACCCCAATGATTTCAGAATTGTAGTGTTCAACTGTACCACCAGGAAGGTACAATATCAAAACTACAATCAATGGTAAAAATATGCAGTGCTAAATTAGCACTATTGAAATATATTATTAACATTATTTTGCTTGTGGGGAAGTGCTAAATCCATGGGGTTATACAGTACATGGGGAATGGAAAGTAATCAAGTTTGATAAAAAAAAAAAAAAAAAAAGAACTAATTCCTTCAATCAAGAGCATACTGAAGCACAAGTTGAATGTGATGTAAAAATTATGAGGCATTAATACAAAAGTATTTAGCAGGTTGGTAGAGGATGTACTAGGGGGCTGCCAAATGAGTGTGAGTGTTTTATTCTATAGTAGGACTGCTAGCATCTTTCCTTTATATCTCAAACACACAGATAATAGGTACATCTTGGCAATATAAACACAAATGCAGTATAATGTGATCCTTTATTGACTACGTTTCGCCCACACAGTGGGCTTTTTCAAGTCTTGAAAAAGCCCACTGTGTGGGCGAAACGTAGTCAATAAAGGATCACATTATACTGCATTTGTGTTTATATTGCCATTGTGTCGGTATTTTATACCATTTATTTCCATAGGTACATCTTACTGCTACTACACACTTTTTTTTCAACAAGTCGGACATCTCCCACCTAGGCAGGGTGACCCCAAAAAAAAGAAAATCCCCAAAATGAAAATACTTTTATCATCATTCAACGCTTTCACCTCACTCATAATCACTGTTTTTGCAGAGGAACCCAGATACAACAATTTTGAAGCATATAGTATAAAGATACAATATAGGTAGTAGGTTGGTAGACAGCAACCGCCCAGGGAGGTACTACCGTCCTGCCAAGTGAGTGTAAAACGAAAGCCTGTAATTATTTTACATGATGGTAGGATTGCTGGTGTCTTTTTTCTGTCTCATAAACATGCAAGATTTCAGGTATGTCTTGCTACTTCTACTTACACTTAGGTCACACTACACATACATGTACAAGCATATATACACATACCCCTCTGGGTTTTCTTCTATTTTCTTTCTAGTTCTTGTTCTTGTTTATTTCCTCTTATCTCCATGGGGAAGTGGAACAGAATACTTCCTCCGTAAGCCATGCGTGTTGTAAGAGGCGACTAAAATGCTGAGAGCAAGGGCCTAGTAACTCCTTCCCCAGTATAATTTACTAAATTTAAAAAGAGAAACTTTTGTTTTTCTTTTTGGGCCACACTGCCTTGGTGGGATACAGCCGGTTTGTTGGGAAAAAAAATACAACATAAAAAGTGACCTGATATAATATAATAATCTAAACCATATAGAATATAATATCAGGGCCTCAATTGTATACATGTATACATGTGTGTGTATTTTTTTTTTTTTCAACAAGTCGGCCATCCCCCACCGAGGCAGGGTGACCCAAAAAAGAAAGAAAATCCCCAAAAAGAAAATACTTTCATCATCATTCAACACTTTCACCACACTCACACATTATCACTGTTTTTGCAGAGGTGCTCAGAATACAACAGTTTAGAAGCATACACATATAAAGATACACAACATATCCCTCCAAACTGCCAATATCCCAAACCCCTCCTTTAAAGTGCAGGCATTGTACTTCCCATTTCCAGGACTCAAGTCCGACTATATGAAAATAACCGGTTTCCCTGAATCCCTTCACTAAATATTACCCTGATCACACTCCAACAGATCGTCAGGTCCCAAGTACCATTCTTCTCCATTCACTCCTAACACGCTCACGCACGCTTGCTGGAAGTCCAAGCCCCTTGCCCACAAAACCTCCTTTACCCCCTCTCTCCAACCCTTTCGAGGACAACCCCTACCCCGCCTTCCTTCCCCTATAGATTTATATGCTTTCCATGTCATTCTACTTTGATCCATTCTCTCTATATGACCAAACCACCTCAACAACCCCTCTTCTGCCCTCTGACTAATACTTTTATTAACTCCACACCTTTTCCTAATTTCCACACTTCGAATTTTCTGCATAATATTTACACCACACATTGCCCTTAAACAGGACATCTCCACTGCCTCCAACCGTCTCCTCGCTGCTGCATTTACCACCCAAGCTTCACACCCATATAAGAGTGTTGGTACTACTATACTTTCATACATTCCCTTCTTTGCCTCCATAGATAACGTTATATATATATATTTATTTTCAACAAATCGGCCGTCTCCCACCGAGGCAGGGTGACCCAAAAAGAAAGAAAATCCCCAAAAAGAAAATACTTTCATCATCATTCAACACTTTCACCTCACTCACACATAATCACTGTTTTTGCAGAGGTGCTCAGAACACAACAGTGTAGAATTTTTAACACATACTTCCTCTCAGTTTTTACACAGGAGGATACCAGCGATATTCCAGAAATGATAAATTATGTAGAACAGGACGATAATAAACTGTGCACGATTAGGGTCACAAGTGACATGGTCCTTAGACAAATAGATAAATTAAAACCTAACAAATCCCCAGGCCCTGATGAACTGTATGCAAGGGTTCTAAAGGAATGTAAAGAGGAGCTTAGCAAACCTTTGGCTTATCTTTTCAACGTATCACTACAAACTGGCATGGTGCCAGATAAGTGGAAAATGGGAAATGTGATACCTATTTTTAAAGCAGGTGACAGGTCCTTAGCTTCGAACTATAGACCAATAAGCCTAACCTCCATAGTGGGAAAATTTATGGAATCAATAATTGCCGAGGCAGTTCGTAGCCACCTTGAAGAGCATAAATTAATCAACGAATCTCAGCATGGTTTTACAAAGGGGCGTTCCTGCCTTACGAATTTATTAACTTTTTTCACTAAGGTATTTGAGGAGGTAGATCATGGTAATGAATATGATATTGTGTATATGGACTTCAGTAAGGCTTTTGACAGGGTCCCACATCAGAGACTATTGAGGAAAATTAAGGCACATGGAATAGGAGGAGAAATTTTTTCCTGGATAGAGGCATGGTTGACAAATAGGCAGCAGAGAGTTTGCATAAATGGGGAGAAATCAGAGTGGGGAAGCGTCACGAGCGGTGTTCCACAGGGGTCAGTGTTGGGCCCCCTGCTGTTCACAATCTACATAAACGACATAGATGAGGGCATAAAGAGCGACATCGGCAAGTTTGCCGATGACACCAAAATAGGCCGTCGAATTCATTCTGACGAGGACATTCGAGCACTCCAGGAAGATTTGAATAGACTGATGCAGTGGTCGGAGAAGTGGCAGATGCAGTTTAATATAGACAAATGCAAAGTTCTAAATGTTGGACAGGACAATAACCATGCCACATATAAACTAAATAATGTAGATCTTAATATTACGGATTGCGAAAAAGATTTAGGAGTTCTGGTTAGCAGTAATCTGAAACCAAGACAACAGTGCATAAGTGTTCGCAATAAAGCTAATAGAATCCTTGGCTTCATATCAAGAAGCATAAATAATAGGAGTCCTCAGGTTGTTCTTCAACTCTATACATCCTTGGTTAGGCCTCATTTAGATTATGCTGCACAGTTTTGGTCACCGTATTACAGAATGGATATAAATGCTCTGGAAAATGTACAAAGGAGGATGACAAAGTTGATCCCATGTATCAGAAACCTTCCCTATGAGGATAGACTAAGGGCCCTGAATCTGCACTCTCTAGAAAGACGTAGAATTAGGGGGGATATGATTGAGGTGTATAAATGGAAGACAGGAATAAATAAAGGGGATGTAAATAGTGTGCTGAAAATATCTAGCCTAGACAGGACTCGCAGCAATGGATTTAAGTTGGAAAAATTCAGATTCAGGAAGGATATAGGAAAGTACTGGTTTGGTAATAGAGTTGTGGATGAGTGGAACAAACTCCCAAGTACAGTTATAGAGGCCAGAACGTTGTGTAGCTTTAAAAATAGGTTGGATAAATACATGAGTGGATGTGGGTGGGTGTGAGTTGGACCTGATAGCTTGTGCTACCAGGTCGGTTGCAGTGTTCCTCCCTTAAGTCAATGTGACCTGACCTGACTAGGTTGGGTGCATTGACTTAAGCCGGTAGGAGACTTGGACCTGCCTCACATGGGCCAGTAGGCCTTCTGCAGTGTTCCTTCGTTCTTATGTTCTTATACGTATAAAGATACACAACATATCCCTCCAGACTGCTAATATCCCAAAACCCCTCCTTTAGAGTGCAGGCATTGTACTTCCCATTTCCAGGACTCAAGTCCGGCTATATAAAAATAACCGGTTTCCTTGAATCCCTTCACTAAATATTACCCTGCTCACACTCCAGTAGCTCGTCAGGTCCCAAAAACCATTCGTCTCCATTCACTCCTATCGAACACGCTCATGCACGCCTGCTGGAAGTCCAAGCCCCTCACCCACAAAACCTCCTTTAACCCCTCCCTCCAACCTTTTCAAGGACGACCCCTAACCCGCCTTCCTTTCCTTACAGATTTATATTATCTCCATGTCATTCTACTTTGATCCATTCTCTCTAAATGACCAAACCCCCTCAAGAACCCCTCTTCAGCCCTCTGATTAATACTTTTATTAACTCCACATCTCCTCCTAATTTCCACACTTTTAATTCTCAGCATAATATTTACACCACACACTGCCCTTAGACAGGACATCTCCACTGCCTCCAACCGCCTCCTCGCCGCAGCATTTACAAACCAAGCTTCACACCCACATAAGAGTGTTGGTACCACTATACTTTCATACATTCAATTCTTTGCCTACATAGATAACATTTTTTGTCTCCACATATACCTCAACAGTAGGCAGTAGGTTGATAGACAGCAACCGCCCAGGGAGGTACTACCGTCCTGCCAAGCGAGTGTAAAACAAAAACCTGTAATTGTTTTACATGATAGTAGGATTACTGGTGTCCTTTTTTCTGTCTCATAAACATGCAAGATTTCAGGTATGTCTTGCTACTTCTACTCACACTTAGGTCACACTACACATACATATACAGCAGGGCCCCGCTTTACGGCGGTTCGCTTTACGGCGTTCCGCTAATACGGACATTTCAAATTATGACCAAAACTCGCTATACGGCTCCCCCCACCTGTCTTTCTAATACGGTCACAGCTGCCCACCGAGTTTGTTTACATTCTCCCTGAGCACATCTTATTATGTCTGGAAACTTTCCAAAATTTCAAGTGTTTTAAAGTTATTGTATATTTTATATGTATTGTACTTGATAATTAAACTTGTGTACACCTGTACCTAAATAAACTTACACACTGTGCTGGCATGTAGGTACACATTAAAATCACTAAGTCTCTCTACTCTTGATGCAATAATAATAATAATAATAATAATAATAATAATAATAATAATAATAATAATAATAATCTCTTAGGCGCATTAATGTCGCATATTACGTTAATATAGACATTTCCCTTAATCTATCTATGATATTTTTTTCAAAATTATATAAGAAACACATTATGTAACACACAAACATGATACATGCACCCACAGTATAAAAATTTATACAAATATATAAATGAGATGTTTACCAAACGGTTGTAGAAGTGTCGGAAGAATTAAGTTTTCTCTAGCCCGTCACCTGTTACTAGGGATAACTGTAGAAAAAATATTCCTTTCGTATGCCTTCACTTTATAGCTATAATTCTGTACTAACTTGTACACAGTGTAAGAGTATTTGTTTCGTGATTTAATTATTATAATAATAATAAAAATATTATAAGGTAAAATTTTCACAAACTCTTACAAATGTACATGAATGAACTAAAACTGGACACGTATTAATACCGTCTATTTCGCCTGACCGAGTGATCGTCCACAACCTGTTCAGTTTGTTTGTTTACGCTGTCTGAGCTCGGTGTATCATTAAATGTTGTATATTACGTTAATATACACATTTTCATTAATCCATCCGTGATATTTTTTTCAAAATTATATAATAAACACGATACATAACATAAATACATAACAACATATGTGTAGAGAACCTAGGATAACCCAAAAAAGTCAGAGTGACTTACTTCCATTGCCTTCACTCAGAGCATCATTTCTTCTCAAAATGATGTTACATGAGAATGGGAGTGTTCTTCTTTATTTATTCTACCGTATCAATGTAGAGACAACCTGTACACAATGTAACTTGTACACAAACCAGACGTGTACACTGTTTACAAAACTTACCTTCGCCTGGTTTGTTTACATAACTCTGCGCCTGTCCTCTCTCATGCACTCATTCTTTCTCTCTGGTATGGTAACCTGGCTGACTACCATACATACCACACTTGATTTTTTACAATAAATACTACTCATCTCACCCTATATTTTAAGGTAAGTAATGAGTGAACTGTATATACATTTTATCGCTCTGGGATGCTTAAATATCATAGAATAGTATGTGTGGGTGGGTTGGCCTGGTATGGTAGCCTGGCTGACTACCATACATACCACACTTGATTTTTTACAATAAATACTACTCATCTCACCCTATATTTTAAGGTAAGTAATGAGTGAACTGTATATACATTTTATCGCTCTGGGATGCTTAAATATCATAGAATAGTATGTGTGGGTGGGCTGGCCTGGTATAGTAGCCTGGCTGACTACCATACATACCACACTTGATTTCTTACAATAAATACTACTTGTCTCACCCTAGATTAAGACTATAAATATTTTAAGGTAAGTAATGAGTGCACTATGTGTGTATTGTACTTTTTTATTGTTTTTTTTGATGCCTGGTTCTATTGCTAACATAATATATGTTAGTGTAAACTTGTTATCTAGTGTTTGTATGCATTTGTAAGTGGAAAAAAAGGGTGTTCCACTTTACGGCGGTTTCCGCTTTACGGCGGTAGCCTGGAACCTAACCCGCCGTATAAGTGGGGCCCTCCTGTACAAGCATATATATACACACCCCTGTGGGTTTTCTGCTATTTTCTTTCTAGTTCTTATTCTTGTTTATTTCATCTTATCTCCATGGGAAAGTGGAACAGAATTCTTCCTCCGTAATCCATGCGTGTTGTAAGAGGCGACTAAATTCCCAGGGGCAAGGGGTTAGTAACTTTTGTTTTTCTTTTTGGGCCACCCTGCCTTGGTGGGATATGGCTGGTTTGTTGAAAAAAAAATATATATACACCTCAACACACGGCTCACTTTTTTCCTTCATCAATTCTATGGTTGACCTCATCTTTCATAAACCTATCCACTGACACATCAACTCCCATATATCTGAAAAAATTAACTTCTTCCATACTCCCTCTCTCCAATGTGACATCCAATTTTTCTTTATCTAAATCATTTGATACCCTCATCACCTTACTCTTATCTATGTTCCTTTCAACTTTCTACCTTTACACACCCTCCAAAACTCATTCATTAACCTTTGCAACTTAAATTTAGAATTTCCCAAAAGCACAGTATCATCAGTAAAAAGTAACTGTGTCATCTCCCATTTTGTATTTGATTCCCCATAATTTAATCTCACCCCTCTTCCCAACACTCTAGCATTTATTTCTTGTACAACCCCATCTATAAATATATTAAACCACCATGATGACATTCCACATCCTTGTCTAAGACCTACTTTTACCAGGAAGTAATCACCCTCTCTCCTACACACCCTAACCTGAGCCTATCCTCATAGAAATTCTTTACAGCATTTAGTAGCTTACTACCTATTCCATGCACTTGCAACTAGTAGGTTGGTAGACAGCAACCAATCAGGGAGGTACTACCGTCCTACCAAGTGAGTGTACAACGGAAACCTGTATTTGTTTTACATGACGGTAGGATTGCTGGTGTCTTTTTTCTGTCTCTTAATTAAACATGCAAGATTTCAGGTCTGTCTTGTTCTACTTACACTTAGGTCACACTACACATTCACATTCAAGCATTTGTATACACACTCCTCTGGGTTTTCTTCTATTTTCTTGCTAGTTCTTGTTCTTGTTTATTACCTTTTATCTCCATAAGGCATGCGTGTCGTAAGAGGTGACTAACATGCTGGGAGCAAGGGGCTAGTAACCCCTTTCCCTGAATACATTATACTAAAGTTAAAAAGAGAATTTTTTTGTTTTTCTTCTTGAGCCACCCTGCTTTGGTGGGATACAGCTGGTTTGTTGAAAGAAGAATTTATACAGGAGTAGACGGTCAATTACCCCCTACTCCCTGCATTTTAATCGCCACTTACAACACGCATGGGTTATGGAGGAAGGATTCAATAATGATTATCTTTTTATAAATTGCAAATTTAAATTTTTTTTTTTTTTTTTTTTTTTTTGGTGTGGGGGAGAGGTGTCATGGTAATAGCTTTTCCCATATACATGTATTCTATAGTCCACATATTGCTGTCTCTTGAAAAGTGCAGATTTCAGAAATGTAATCCATACAATATTTAACCCTTAAACTGTCCAAACATAGATCAACGTTTTTTCAACATTTGAACGTATGTAAAAAAACGTAATCTTTTTGTTTTTTTTTTACATTTGAAAACATGTAAAAAAACAGTGATCTACATTTTTTTTGTTATATTTGAAAATACAGTGGACCCCCGCTTAACGATCACCTCCAAATGCGACCAATTATGTAAGTGTATTTATGTAAGTGCGTTTGTACGTGTATGTTTGGGGGTCTGAAATGGACTAATCTACTTCACAATATTCCTTATGGGAAAAAATTCGGTCAGTACTGGCACCTGAACATACTACTGGAATGAAAAAAGTTCGTTAACCGGGGGTCCACTGTATGTAAAAAAACGTAGATCTACTTTTGGAGCACTACGCATGTGAACATAGATCTGTTTGGACAGTTTAAGGGTTAAGCATCTACAGTGGAACCTCGGTTTTCGTCATTAATTCATTCCAGAAAGTCTGACGAAAACCGAATTCGACGAAAACTGAAGGAATATTTCCCATAAGAAATAATGTAAATCCAATTAATCCATTCCAGACACCCAAAAGTATTAAAAAAAAATACATTTTATAGAGAATAACCATAGTTTTACATACAGAAAACAATGATAAATAAATATAAATGACTAATGAAATGGATAAATGAACATTTAATATCACTTTTACCTTTATTGAAGATTCTTATTGGCCTATGGAAGTCGCGAGGAAGGGAAAGGGAGGAGGAGAGGTTATTGGTTGGAAGGGGAATCCCACTCCATAAGGACTTCAGGTATCAAATTCCTATCCGGGGTTACTTCCCTTCTTTGTCTTTTACTTTCACTGGACCCCTGTCGCACGAAAAATCTATCCAGAGAGGTCTGTTTCTGGCATCTCTAAGATTTGCCTAAAATGGGACAAGGTATTGTCATTGAACATGTTGCAGACACGGCTTGCAACAGCCTTGTTAGGGTGATATTTCTCCACAAAACTTTGCAGCTCACTCCACTTTGCACACATGTCCTTAATCACTGAAGAAGGCACATTCTCCCCTCTCTCTTCCTCCTCCTCTGAAGGTGTTGCAGCTCTTCATTAGCACATTTACCCCTTTCACAAAATCAGATTCCTTGATTTCTTTTTCTTCACCAGGATAGAACTGCTCATTGATGAGGACTTCCCGTACATTCTGGTGAGATTGACCACACGTACGCCACTTTCGTACTTTGCAACGAGTTCTTTCTTGAATTCTATTGTATTTCTCGCCTTCTTTACCAAAGGGTTGGCAGTCAGAACTTTCTTTGGCCCCATGGAGGCTTATTTAGCAGTCACACACTCAATAAACAAACAGAAAAAACAATGGATTATTACGAAATGTTTCGGATGATCACGCAGGGTGATGCTCACTTGATGAGAAACAAAGCCAGACTGATTCAGAATGCGTGGGATGTTTTGTGTGGGTGCAGGTAGGTGGATACGTTCAGTAAGGCGGACTGACGAAAACCGTGACGATGAACGAAAACTGGGACAAAACTGACGAAAAGTCGTCGAAAACCGAATGTGACGAAAACCAGGGCAAACGAAAACCGAGGTTCCACTGTACTGTAATATTTTTTTGTGTTTCAAGAAGGTATTTTTTACACTGCCCACTATAATCATTCAAGCCATACTGAAATTTTATTCATAATAACTTCTGGATGGGTAATACTTTGAATGTGGGTTTCACTTTACATATATGTTAAAAGAAAAACAAAAACGCACAAACCTTCACTACTGCCATCTTTGCCCATAATGATAGTCATCGATGTGATGATCTGCTGGGCTACTGGAGCAGGCATAGACGAAGCATACACCTGAGCATGACTGGTCACACGGAGGTAGTTAATCAGATCCTTTAAAAATAATTTTCATAATTAAAATCTGCACAATTAACTATGAATGGGAAAACTAAAAAATACCATAATTCCTGTTACAAGTCTATTATAACTGCCTCAAACTAATTATGAGTCCACAAGAAATTCTGAAGGAAGGGTGTTAATGTTGCAGTTTAAAAACTGTAGTGTAAAGCACCCTTCTGGCAAGACAGTGATGGAGTGAACGATGGTGAAAGTTTTTCTTTTTCAGGACACCCTGCCTTGGCGGGAGTCGGCCAGTGTGTTAATAATAAAAAAAAAAAATTCATTTTTTTTTTTAACAGACCACCTGTCTCCCACTGAGGTAGGGTGACCCGAAAAAAAGAGAAACACTTTCACAATCACTCAATCATGATATCCTGTACAATTTATACAACATTAGGAGATATTCAATGACAATAATGGAAATGACACTGGGTAGTTAACCCTTTGACTGTCGCGGCCATATATATACGTCTTACGAGGTACCGTGTTTGACGTATATATACTCATAAATTCTAGCGGCTTCAAATCAAGCAGGAGAAAGCTGGTAGGCCCACATGTGAGAGAATGGGTCTGTGTGGTCAGTGTGCACCATATAAAAAAAATCCTGGAGCACACAGTGCATAATGAGGAAAAAAAAAACTCCGACCGTTTTTTTTAATTAAAATGCCGACTTTGTGGTCTATTTTCATATAGTATTTATGGTTGTATTCTCGTTTTCTTGGTCTCATTTGATAGAATGGAAAACATATTATAGAAATAGAGGTGATTTTGATTGATTTTACTATAAAAAGAACCTAGAAATGGAGCTCAAAGTAGGGGAAATGTTTGATTTTTGCCAATGTTCAAAAGTAAACAAATGATGCCATTGTCCAATAAATGTTCAACTAGCCATTCTAATATGCAGTCATGAATGGATTGATGTTATTTATACAATTATTACAGTATTGGAGTAGTCTGCGTAATAGTAAGTCTTCTATTTTTTGTTTGAATAAAAATTCAAAATAGAAAGCAAGAGTAACATCAGAGGGGCCTGGAGACATGACTGATGAGCAAAGAAATGTTATTTTAGAGCCAGGAATGTCTTCATTGTTCATTCTGGACCTTATTTTGAAATTGTCATATTTTTTAGTCTTCGTGAAATTGGCCAAATTGCAAATTTCTGACCACATTATTAGGTAGTTGAAATCGGTAAATGGGCAGTTTCTTGTACTCAATCGATAGAAAAAATGGAGTTCTAAAGAAATAGCTATGAGTTTGGGCAACTGGAACAATGGAATTAGCCGAAAATAGGGCTCAAAGTGGGCGAAATCTCCGATTTGTAAACAGCGCCGAGGTCGCTAACTTCGCGAGAGCATAATTCCATCAGTTTTCAATCAAATTTCGTTTTTTTGGTGTCATTACAATCGGGAAAAGATTCTCTATCATTTCATAAGAAAATTTTTTTTTTTTTTTTTTTTTTAAATTTTGCGACACCAGGAGACACCTCAGGATTGGGGGTTGCGACAGTCAAAGGGTTAAGGTTGACTTGGTGCTAAGTATAACATGATTCAACTACCTGAATATATAATTATTAGATGTATGATTATTTTAACCTTTTCAAGGACTGTGCTGTAGTACTACAGCTTTGAGTTCAGGATCTGTGCTGTAGAACTACATGATGAGCTCAGTTTACTCAAATAAGCAGTGAGGAATGGGTCTATGCAATGAGTGTACACTATATAAAAATCCTGCCCCACGCAATGTATGATGGGGAAAAAACTGACCATGTATTTGGTTTAAAATAGCGACTTTGAAATGTATTTTGGGATGATTTTTATGGATGTATTCGTAGTATCTGGATATCATTGGATAGAATGGAAGATATACTACAGAAATAGAGATGATTTTGAATGATTTTAGGACTGGAAGTAGCTTGAAACCGAGTACAAAGTAGCAGAAATATTTGATCTTTGCGGATATTCCATAGAACACAAATTATGTCACTCGTCCAATATGCATCCACTTGGTTAGTCTAATACAAGTTCACAAATTTGCTAACATTATTTATACAATTATTGCAATAATACAATCTTTTATTTTGTGTGAAAAAAAATTCAAAATGAAAAGCAAGTGTAATATAGGAAAGGCCTGGGGACATAACTAATGAACAGAGGAAATGTTTTAGTGCCAGGAATGTCTACAATGTTTCTTCTGGACCCTATTTTTAAATTGGCATTTTAATTTTGTGCATAACTGGTCAAATTACTCATTTCTTATCACTTTACTGGGTAGTTGAAATTATTAAATGGGCAGTTTCTTGTACTTAGTCGACAGAATGGAAGGCATACTAATAGCTATGAATTTGGTCGACTGGAACAATGGAATTGGCCTAAAACAGGACTCAATGGCAAAACTGCCAATGCATATTATTATTATTATAATCAAGGGGGAAGCGCTAAACCCGGAAGATTATACAGCGCCTGGGGGAGGGGGTTGATGTGGAAGGCATTCAGGCTTAATTCGGGGAACTGGAGCACAGATCCAATTCCCTAAATCAAGAGCCCCTCACCAACATCAAGGAACCTTCCTTGAGGGGTGCCAATGCATAAATATTCCAAAGATCACTAACTTTGAAAAAGCATAATTCCATAAGTTCTCCACCAAATTTCATACTTTTGGTATCATTACCTTCAGAAAAAGTTTCTCTACCATTTCATAAGAAAAGTAAAATTTTTTTGAATTCCTGGACCTTAACCCTTAAATTGTTCAAATGTAGATCCATGTTTTCATTGCCAGTGTTTCGAATATTAAAAAAAAAAAAATTAAAGAGGGCAATTTTCTGTGTAATAAGACCAACAAAAAAAATTTAGGATCAGCACTTGTCGAGATATAAGGCCGTCAAGTTGGCACTGGATGCTCACCTGATGGCAACATCAGGTAAACATCCAAAAAGTGTTGGTGATTTACCTTTTTTCTTGTTTTTATTTTAATTTATATAATTTTTATGCTCTGATAATTACAATTTGTAGTAGTTCTTGTGAGTTCATAGCCAATCTGTGTTCTGGCACTAATATTAAGTATGTACTGAAATAGTATTCAGTCACAAACCCACTGATAGGTGACCATTTTCACCTGCCTTGGTCACATACTATTGTCTAGAAATATATATAAAGAATTTATAGGCCCCAGTAATGTTTGCCATGCTGGAGTATATATGAAACTCTTTGAAGCATGGTGTAAGATGAGTGTCGCACTACTGCTGACAGTGCAACAGTGGAATGACATTTAATGATCGAGCACTGCTCCAGAGAACTGTGGCTTTGTTTTCACTGCTACACAAACATGTCTGTCTAGCTCTGTCTGCTCATCTGTCTTTCTGCTTGTCTCTGTCTTCCTGTCTTTCTCTGCTTGTCTCCGTCTCAGAGAGCCGCTCATGAACCAGCAGGCATTACACACGAAGCAGAGTCGTCATGTCTGATTCCTGATCAAATGAAAATGTTTATTACTTGCTAGTCAAGCTTATTATGCCTTATATCTACAAGAACAGTATAGCACTTTGGCTGGATTTTTTTTGGGTTATCCTGGGTAATTTACTTATGTGTACCTGTGAGACAGCCAGACAGACAGCCAGACAGACAGCCAGACAGACAGCCAGACAGCCAGCCAGCCAGCCAGCCAGGCATCCAGCCAGGCATCCAGCCGGGCATCCAGCCGGGCATCCAGCCGGGCATCCAGCCAGCCAGACATCCAGCCAGACATCCAGCCAGCCAGCCAGCCAGCCAGACATCCAGCCCGCCAGACATACAGCCAGTCAGCCAGCCAGACATCCAGCCAGCCAGACATCCAGCCAGGCAGGCAGCCAGGCAGGCAGCCAAGCAGGCAGGCAGGCAGGCAGGCAGCCAGCCAGCCACGCAGGCAGGCAGCCAGCCACGCAGGCAGGCAGCCAGCCAGCCAGTCTGCCAAATACATATTACACATTCCAGAATTGTTTCTCTTTACTTAGGGCATGGGTTATAGGACACCAATGTTATCAAAACTGAAAGGATGTTGCACAAATGTTGCACGTCAGTTATTATCGAGGTTTTTGATATTCTCAGTAGTAGTACCAGTTCCTAGTAACCAGTTACCAGTAACCAGTAGATGACTCACTACCAACCGTCTGCGTGAATCACTGATTATTCATATTGCTGCTGACCATAGCAGGATTTCAAACACTCCTCACCCGTAGGCACTTGTGGGTCAGTCGAAGATAGGGAGCAGAGAGAGGCAGGTCGGCTGTTGGTGCTTTCCCATACTTTCCGTTATATTATACGTACTACCAGCCTACGTGAGTATTCTTACCCCATGCACGTTATCGAAAATCCACTTGACAAATGGTGGCAGCGGTGGGATGTGTGGATTTAAGGGTATTTTAGACGTTAGAAGACTGTTTGTGGGGTCCCGGCAGGTCAGAGGTGAACCGTCTCAGCCACCTCCAGCTGGAAGCTTACCCTCACACACCACCCTGTGTACTCCAGCCTGCAAGTCTGTTGCAGCCGTTTTTCAAGCTTCCTGGCTTAGTTCGTGTGCTAATTGCTTCAATCTCCGAGGGGTTGACCCGAATTTTGCAATTAAGCCAGACTGTGGAAGTGAATGCTAGTCAGCCTGCCTCAGCCTACCATCCAGCCTGTCTCCTGTCATCCACCTGCTCCTTCATGCTGTGTGCATCGTTACACGTCTTCCAGTCAGCCATTCTCATGGGTTAAGCCAGTCATCCAACCCAGCTTCTAACCCAGCTGAGAGAGAGAAGTAAGCCACGCAAGTTCCTCTGAAGTATTGTCTCATATATCGCCAGTTGGATGCTGCTAAGAGTGATTTTCACCATTCCTGTGGCATAGGGTGGCTTAGTTAATTAAGCCACCTTCGTGGGCAGTGAGTGGAGTGCGCGCCAGTGAGTGCCAGCGAGAGTCATGCTCCTTCACCCACCCACTGTTCACTCATCTACCTGTGGTTCTTTTCCACCCTTGTACCGGGTCCTAGTACTGTTTTGGCTCACATAATTGGTCAAGAGATTGTAGCTGGCGCCAACGATAAAGCCAGTTATGTGAGTTCACCGAGAAAGCGCATTTCTTCCGGCGACAGTGTGAGTGTAGGAGGCGTAATCACCCGCACAGGACAACCTTCCCCTCATCACTAGTCACTCCGTCTACTACTCCAGACTCCAGTGATAATTTTCTGTTTAAATGCAAGAAAATGTCTATAAAGACATTTGCGTGTGTGAGACATTTACAATTTCTTGTGTACTCTAAGCCTTGTGTTTTCAGTGTAGACTCAGTGTTTCTTTGACTCATTATTTTTGCAATATTTTTCAGTGTTATCGCTCATCTCATATTTTTTTATCTGTGTTTTTTTTTTATGCTACTCTCTGTCTGTAGTAAGTATTACTGTGTAGTGTACCAGTCAGTCACTCCGTGTGAAGTAATTCATTCATTTTTTTTTGTGTGTGTGTTCTTTCAGCATTGTATTCTCCAGTATTTGTCATTGTAGTTCATGCAGTGATATTCACCCCAGTATACTAAATTATCCATTTATTTCTGTGTGTGTCTTTTTTTTGTATGCCAGCAGTGTCTCATTCCCTGATCTTTTCGCAGACTTGTGTACCATTATTTTTGCCAGCAATTTTTGCTGTATCAGTCACAGCAAGATTTTGTTGTAAGAATTTTTTTTTTTTTTATCATCACACTGGCCGATTCCCACCAAGGCAGGGTGGCCCGAAAAAGAAAAACTTTCACCATCATTCACTCCATCACTGTCTTGCCAGAAGGGTGCTTTACACTACAGTTTTTAAACTGCAACATTAACACCCCTCCTTCAGAGTGCAGGCACTGTACTTCCCATCTCCAGGACTCAAGTCCGGCCTGCCGGTTTCCCTGAATCCCTTCATAAATGTTACTTTGCTCACACTCCAACAGCACGTCAAGTATTAAAAACCATTTGTCTCCATTCACTCCTATCAAACACGCTCACGCATGCCTGCTGGAAGTCCAAGCCCCTCGCACACAAAACCTCCTTTACCCCCTCCCTCCAACCCTTCCTAGGCCGACCCCTACCCCGCCTTCCTTCCACTACAGACTGATACACTCTTGAAGTCATTCTGTTTCGCTCCATTCTCTCTACATGTCCGAACTACCTCAACAACCCTTCCTCAGCCCTCTGGACAACAGTTTTGGTAATCCCGCACCTCCTCCTAACTTCCAAACTACGAATTCTCTGCATTATATTCACACCACACATTGCCCTCAGACATGACATCTCCACTGCCTCCAGCCTTCTCCTCGCTGCAACATTCATCACCCACGCTTCACACCCATATAAGAGCGTTGGTAAAACTATACTCTCATACATTCCCCTCTTTGCCTCCAAGGACAAAGTTCTTTGTCTCCACAGACTCCTAAGTGCACCACTCACTCTTTTTCCCTCATCAATTCTATGATTCACCTCATCTTTCATAGACCCATCCGCTGACACGTCCACTCCCAAATATCTGAATACGTTCACCTCCTCCATACTCTCTCCCTCCAATCTGATATTCAATCTTTCATCACCTAATCTTTTTGTTATCCTCATAACCTTACTCTTTCCTGTATTCACCTTTAATTTTCTTCTTTTGCACACCCTACCAAATTCATCCACCAATCTCTGCAACTTCTCTTCAGAATCTCCCAAGAGCACAGTGTCATCAGCAAAGAGCAGCTGTGACAACTCCCATTTTGTGTGTGATTCTTTATCTTTTAACTCCACGCCTCTTGCCAAGACCCTCGCATTTACTTCTCTTACAACCCCATCTATAAATATATTAAACAACCACGGTGACATCACACATCCTTGTCTAAGGCCTACCTTTACTGGGAAAAAATTTCCCTCTTTCCTACATACTCTAACTTGAGCCTCACTATCCTCGTAAAAACTCTTCACTGCTTTCAGTAACCTACCTCCTACACCATACACTTGCAACATCTGCCACATTGCCCCCCTATCCACCCTGTCATACGCCTTTTCCAAATCCATAAATGCCACAAAGACCTCTTTAGCCTTATCTAAATACTGTTCACTTATATGTTTCACTGTAAACACCTGGTCCACACACCCCCTACCTTTCCTAAAGCCTCCTTGTTCATCTGCTATCCTATTCTCCGTCTTACTCTTAATTCTTTCAATTATAACTCTACCATACACCTTACCAGGTACACTCAACAGACTTATTTTATTTATTATTTTTTTTTTTTATTATCACACCGGCCGATTCCCACCAAGGCAGGGTGGCCCGAAAAAGAAAAACTTTCACCATCATTCACTCCATCACTGTCTTGCCAGAAGGGTGCTTTACACTACAGTTTTTAAACTGCAACATTAACACCCCTCCTTCAGAGTGCAGGCACTGTACTTCCCATCTCCAGGACTCAAGTCCGGCCTGCCGGTTTCCCTGAATCCCTTCATAAATGTTACTTTGCTCACACTCCAACAGCACGTCAAGTATTAAAAACCATTTGTCTCCATTCACTCCTATCAAACACGCTCACGCATGCCTGCTGGAAGTCCAAGCCCCTCGCACACAAAACCTCCTTTACCCCCTCCCTCCAACCCTTCCTAGGCCGACCCCTACCCCGCCTTCCTTCCACTACAGACTGATACACTCTTGAAGTCATTCTGTTTCGCTCCATTCTCTCTACATGTCCGAACCACCTCAACAACCCTTCCTCAGCCCTCTGGACAACAGTTTTGGTAATCCCGCACCTCCTCCTAACTTCCAAACTACGAATTCTCTGCATTATATTCACACCACACATTGCCCTCAGACATGACATCTCCACTGCCTCCAGCCTTCTCCTCGCTGCAACATTCATCACCCACGCTTCACACCCATATAAGAGCGTTGGTAAAACTATACTCTCATACATTCCCCTCTTTGCCTCCAAGGACAAAGTTCTTTGTCTCCACAGACTCCTAAGTGCACCACTCACTCTTTTTCCCTCATCAATTCTATGATTCACCTCATCTTTCATAGACCCATCCGCTGACACGTCCACTCCCAAATATCTGAATACGTTCACCTCCTCCATACTCTCTCCCTCCAATCTGATATTCAATCTTTCATCACCTAATCTTTTTGTTATCCTCATAACCTTACTCTTTCCTGTATTCACCTTTAATTTTCTTCTTTTGCACACCCTACCAAATTCATCCACCAATCTCTGCAACTTCTCTTCAGAATCTCCCAAGAGCACAGTGTCATCAGCAAAGAGCAGCTGTGACAACTCCCACTTTGTGTGTGATTCTTTATCTTTTAACTCCACGCCTCTTGCCAAGACCCTCGCATTTACTTCTCTTACAACCCCATCTATAAATATATTAAACAACCACGGTGACATCACACATCCTTGTCTAAGGCCTACTTTTACTGGGAAAAAATTTCCTTCTTTCCTACATACTCTAACTTGAGCCTCACTATCCTCGTAAAAACTCTTCACTGCTTTCAGTAACCTACCTCCTACACCATACACTTGCAACATCTGCCACATTGCCCCCCTATCCACCCTGTCATACGCCTTTTCCAAATCCATAAATGCCACAAAGACCTCTTTAGCCTTATCTAAATACTGTTCACTTATATGTTTCACTGTAAACACCTGGTCCACACACCCCCTACCTTTCCTAAAGCCTCCTTGTTCATCTGCTATCCTATTCTCCGTCTTACTCTTAATTCTTTCAATTATAACTCTACCATACACTTTACCAGGTACACTCAACAGACTTATCCCCCTATAATTTTTGCACTCTCTTTTATCCCCTTTGCCTTTATACAAAGGAACTATGCATGCTCTCTGCCAATCCCTAGGTACCTTACCCTCTTCCATACATTTATTAAATAATTGCACCAACCACTCCAAAACTATATCCCCACCTGCTTTTAACATTTCTATCTTTATCCCATCAATCCCGGCTGCCTTACCCCCTTTCATTTTACCTACTGCCTCACGAACTTCCCCCACACTCACAACTGGCTCTTCCTCACTCCTACAAGATGTTATTCCTCCTTGCCCTATACACGAAATCACAGCTTCCCTATCTTCATCAACATTTAACAATTCCTCAAAATATTCCTTCCATCTTCCCAATACCTCTAACTCTCCATTTAATAACTCTCCTCTCCTATTTTTAACTGACAAATCCATTTGTTCTCTAGGCTTTCTTAACTTGTTAATCTCACTCCAAAACTTTTTCTTATTTTCAACGAAATTTGTTGATAACATCTCACCCACTCTCTCATTTGCTCTCTTTTTACATTGCTTCACCACTCTCTTAACTTCTCTCTTTTTCTCCATATACTCTTCCCTCCTTGCATCACTTCTACTTTGTAAAAACTTCTCATATGCTAACTTTTTCTCCCTTACTACTCTCTTTACATCATCATTCCACCAATCGCCCCTCTTCCCTCCTGCACCCACTTTCCTGTAACCACAAACTTCTGCTGAACACTCTAACACTACATTTTTAAACCTACCCCATACCTCTTCGACCCCATTGCCTATGCTCTCATTAGCCCATCTATCCTCCAATAGCTGTTTATATCTTACCCTAACTGCCTCCTCTTTTAGTTTATAAACCTTCACCTCTCTCTTCCCTGATGCTTCTATTCTCCTTGTATCCCATCTACCTTTTACTCTCAGTGTAGCTACAACTAGAAAGTGATCTGATATATCTGTGGCCCCTCTATAAACATGTACATCCTGAAGTCTACTCAACAGTCTTTTATCTACCAATACATAATCCAGCAAACTACTGTCATTTCGCCCTACATCATATCGTGTATACTTATTTATCCTCTTTTTCTTAAAATATGTATTACCTATAACTAAACCCCTTTCTATACACAGTTCAATCAAAGGGCTCCCATTATCATTTACACCTGGCACCCCAAACTTACCTACCACACCCTCTCTAAAAGTTTCTCCTACTTTAGCATTCAAGTCCCCTACCACAATTACTCTCTCACTTGGTTCAAAGGCTCCTATACATTCACTTAACATCTCCCAAAATCTCTCTCTCTCCTCTGCATTCCTCTCTTCTCCAGGTGCATACACGCTTATTATGACCCACTTCTCGCATCCAACCTTTACTTTAATCCACATAATTCTTGAATTTACACATTCATATTCTCTTTTCTCCTTCCATAACTGATCATTTAACATTACTGCTACCCCTTCCTTTGCTCTAACTCTCTCAGATACTCCAGATTTAATCCCATTTATTTCCCCCCACTGAAACTCTCCTACCCCCTTCAGCTTTGTTTCGCTTAGGGCCAGGACATCCAACTTCTTTTCATTCATAACATCAGCAATCATCTGTTTCTTGTCATCCGCACTACATCCACGCACATTTAAGCAACCCAGTTTTATAAAGTTTTTCTTCTTCTCTTTTTTAGTAATTGTATACAGGAGAAGGGGTTACTAGCCCATTGCTCCCGGCATTTTAGTCGCCTCATACGACACGCATGGCTTACGGAGGAAAGATTCTTTTCCACTTCCCCATGGACAATAGAAGAAATAAAAAAGAACAAGAGCTATTTAGAAAAAGGAGAAAAACCTAGATGTATGTATATATATATATGCATGTGCGTGTCTGTGAAGTGTGACCAAAGTGTAAGTAGGAGTAGCAAGATATCCCTGTTATCTTAGCGTGTTTATGAGACAGACTTATCCCCCTATAATTTTTGCACTCTCTTTTATCCCCTTTGCCTTTATACAAAGGAACTATGCATGCTCTCTGCCAATCCCTAGGTACCTTACCCTCTTCCATACATTTATTAAATAATTGCACCAACCACTCCAAAACTATATCCCCACCTGCTTTTAACATTTCTATCTTTATCCCATCAATCCCGGCTGCCTTACCCCCTTTCATTTTACCTACTGCCTCACGAACTTGTAAGAATATACTAAAAAAATGAATAGGTGAATATATTGTGTGCCCCGCCACTTGTAAGTGTTGTGTGCCCCGCCACTTGTAAGTGTTACACTTCCAGTTTTGTTTCTTGTTTTATTTTATTCATATTTTTCATATTTCTTTGAACAAATTCACTCTTAGTGTAATTTCAATTTCTTTTTTTAACGTAAAGTGTTTTCTTTAGTCTGTTTGAGTAAATTGTTTTGTCTAATTTACAATTAAGAGTTAAAGTGTTCAATCAGTTTTTCTTCATATTTTTATTTTATTATTTAACCTACATTTTCCCAGTGTAACTTTTATTACTGCATTGATTATTTCTGCACCTTATTTTGTTGCACTTGTTCTGCAGTGAATTATTTTGTTGCACTTGTTCTGCAGTGAATTATTTTGTTACACTTGTTCTCCAGTGAATTATTTTGTTGAACTTGTTCTGCAGTGAATTATTTTCTTTTATTGTTATTTTTATGCATTATTATTCTCAGTTCATTATTGTTTGAGTCTTGTTTTTCATTTTATTATTTTTCCTCATGTTGTCTTTGCATTATATTTTAATTTTGTTTATGCATTCTTAGAAAATATTTAAATTTCCCAGTTCTCTCTCGTTGCATACAATTTAGTGATTTTATTTTATACTTTTATATTGATTTACAATTTTATTAGTTAATTTCTTTATTAGCAAGAGTACAGACAGCTCATTTTGCATTTAATTCAGTCTCCAGTAATATTTTTACTTGTAAATTTCAATCTAATTTTTTATCTTGTCCAGCAGTCCTTTACATAGAGTTGTTCTTCCTCTTGCAGTGTATCTTAGACCTTTTTTTTATTACTTCTGCAGAATTAGTTGCATCTCTTTTATTTTAATTTTAGCATTTTGTATCATTTTTATTGTTCATTATTTTTGCCTTATTTGTTCTTGTGCAACTTCTTTGCCATTATGTCTCACATACCGCCAAGTGATACTTTAGTGAATGGCGACACTCAGACCTCTCAGGCTACTGCTGCTCCTGTCATCAGTCCTCACAGTTCCTTATGGACTGACAGACCGACCCAGACACTGACACACTATAGTTTTACTCATGATTCCCTTGATGCGTTACCTTTATTCAATGGCCATGTACATAGTCTTGAAGCATGGTTTACTGCCATTCGTTCTCGTGTTAATGCTCTAGTTGACAGTCCTCCTTCAGAGGAAAGTCCTATCAGACTTGCTAAAGAAGCTCTTCATCGGTCCCCTGCTGCTGTTCACGTTGTTGATCTCCTTGATATGCGAGACTTCAGGAATCTTACTAAGTGGTCACAATATGAGGAACTGATTCATTCTTTCCTCGTACCAGTAAAAACAGCTGATCCATATGTTGTTCTTCGGGAACTAGTGAATGCTACACCCATAACTAATGAATCGTTGAGTGCATTTGCTGTTAGATTAGACAAACTTTTATCATCATTTATCAATGCTGTCCAGTCCTCAGCTTTTGTCCCTGACGAGGATAAACCATCCACAGCATCGTTTGCTAAAATAGCAGCTTTTGGAGCAATCAAAGAACTAATGCCGCCTGCTTCCGTGTGTGCTTATGAGGCTAATCCTCCAACTGTGACAATGGAACCACTTACAGCCCTAAATCATGTACGTTCCTTATGCCCCCAGGGTACTTTCCCATGTATCAAAAGTAATTTCACACCTATGCCTCAGTCTGCACCACCTCTTGTTTGCGCCACAGCGACAAATCATGGTCGTCAACCATCTCAGCGATCACCAAGGACCAGTGTACAGAGTCATTATAAACCTCGTAGTATTCATAGTACATTCAGTAACCATAGTCAGCGGACTTGTTACAACTGTGGTTTCCGTGGCCATATTGCAATTAATTGTCCTGATAGTTACCCTAAGAGGCGTCGTACTGATGATGAGTACCAGTCAGATCTTCCCTACTGTACTTATCATAGAATACATGGACATGACACATCTGAGTGCAATGCTCTCTACAACCTTCAGTACTCTAGGTCTTTCCGTGGCCGTTCCAACCGCAGAACCCGTAGAGGAAACAGACGTCGTGGTTCTCAAACTAACCAGAACCAGGCTCATTCTTCCAATTCGGGGGAATTCGAGCGCCCCAGTCAAACCGTCCCATGGTGACAGTAGGTGATAATGAGTACACCATCCCCGTTCACAATTCCTTTGAAGCCTTAAGCAGTCTCGAGAATGACAATCCTGCTGATGATGTTGCTTCACACGTCTCTGACGTAGATGATTTTGGGGATGAAGTGGAACAAATCTTTGCTGATGACAATCCACCTTTTTGTTTGCACATAACTTCCAATGCAACCATAGGCCCTATAGTGCAAGCATCTGTTTATGGACTCTGGTGCGCAAGTCAATATTATCAGCTCTAGTTTGTTTAGGGATAAGCAGTTACGACATGTCCTTCTCATAGAACCGACTCATGTGTCCTCCCTTAGTGGAGTAGCTGGTTCTCACCTGCGTGTCCGAGGTCGGACTTCCCTAACTTTTTCTATCCAAGGTAGAGACTTCACTGCTTCCTTCCTTGTTGTCGACCAGATTACTTTCCCTGGTGACCTTCTACTGGGATTTGCTTCCATGCGAGACTTACGCATTGTGCTCGACCCTTATCGATGGCATGCCCAAATTGATGACTTGATCGTACCATTTTGGGGTTACCAGCTTGGATCCGAGATCTGCCATACTGCCGCAGAGTACGACATTCGAATTAAGTCCTTACAGGCCAGTGCATTTTCCAGTAGCGTACCCAAGCGGTCAGGCACTGGTGATCCTGTCACTCCTGTTTGTGTTCCTGCAACTTCAGACTTGCAAGATAGTGTCCAGTTACCTCAAGTGTCCGAGGACGCTCTGACTACCTTGAGTGCTGAGCCTATCCCTGCAATGTCTGCTAGTTCAAGTAGTAGTTTCTCCACAGGGGACGCCTTGTCGGAAAACGATTACTTGCAACTAGTAATGCCATCTCTCGTTGATATCACATGCCGTCTGCAGAAAGACGTTTCTGTCGCGGCTAGTGCCCTCACTAGAGTGTCTTGTTGTTGTTCATAGTGTTCCAGATGGTGATAATGTCCTAGTTGACAGTGATTCTTGCAAAGTAAAAGGTCTATTTGTTGAACCATCCTTACATGTTGTAAGAGATAGTAAGATCCATTTCTTCCTAGCTAACACTTCTGGTCACAGTGTTCGTCTCAGAGTAAATACCAATCTTGTTGACCTTGTTCACTATCCTTACCCTGTTCAGGTAGAGGATGAGTTGTCACCTGACCAGTGGGGTCGTCCCATCGTATTCCACTTGCTATTTCTACCTGGGGAGACCTCATCCACTTCACCGGATCAATCTGTTCCACCAGTTGAGGAGAAAGACTTAGCTCCCACTGACTTCCCAGATGAAGTCAAGCATTTGTTGACTCTGTTGAACAAACGTCGTAAAGCCATTGCCTTACCAGGTGAGAAGATGGGTATAACGAACTTATTGTCCCATCGTATTCCACTTGAACCTGGTACAGTGGACCCCCGCATAGCGAACTTAATCCGTGCAAGAGGGCTGGTCGTTATGCGAAATGTTCGCTATGCGAATTAATTTTCCCCATAAGAAATAATGGAAATAAAATTAATCCGTGCAAGACACCCAAAAGTATGAAAAAAAATTTTTTTACCACAAAAAAATGTTAATTTTAGTACACAAACTGAAAAAGGCATGCACAATTACATGACACTTACTTTTATTGAAGATCTGGTGATGATTGATGGGATGGGAGGAGGGGAGAGAGAGTGTTAGTGTTTAGAAGGGGAATCCCCTTCCATTAGGACTTGAGGTAGCAAGTCCTTTTCTGGGGTTACTTCCCTTCTTCTTTTAATGCCACTAGGACCAGCTTCAGAGTCACTGGACTTCTTTCGCACAACATATCTGTCCATAGTGGCCTGTACCTCTCGTTCCTTTATGACTTTCCTAAAGTGTTTCACAACAGTGTCATTGTAATAGTCACCAGCACGGCTTGCAATAGCTGTGTGAGGGTGATTTTCATCAAAAAAGGTTTGCACTTCAAGCCATTTTGCACACATTTCCTTAATCTTTGAAGTAGGCAATTCCTTCAATTTCTCTCTCCCCTCCTCTGAACCAGTTTCCCCAGGTCTGGCCTCTTGCTCTTGAAGTTGATCTATCAGCTCATCAGTGGTTAGTTCTTCATTGTCCTCCTCCACCAACTCTTCCACATCCTCCCCACTAACCTCCAACCCCAAGGACTTCCCCAATTCCACAATTGATTCCTCAACTGGTATACTACTCCTCTCAGGGTTAGCCTCAAACCCTTCAAAATCCCTTTTGTCTACACATTCTGGCCACAGTTTCTTCCAAGCAGAGTTCAAGGTTCTCTTAGTCACTCCCTCCCAAGCCTTACCTATAAGGTTTACACAACTGAGGATATTAAAGTGATCCTTCCAAAACTCTTTTAGAGTCAATCCAGTGTCTGTGGTCACTTCAAAGCACTTTTGAAACAGAGCTTTTGTGTACAGTTTCTTGAAGTTGGAAATGACCTGCTGGTCCATGGGCTGCAGGAGAGGAGTGGTATTAGGAGGCAAAAACTTCACCTTAATGAAGCTCATGTCCCCATAAAGTCGCTCTGCCACGTCTGTAGGATGACCAGGGGCATTGTCTAACACCAGGAGGCACTTAAGGTCTAATTTCTTTTCAGTTAGGTAATCTTTCACATTGGGGGCAAATGCATGGTGTAACCAGTTATAGAAAAATTCCCTAGTGACCCATGCCTTACTGTTTGCCCTCCACAGCACACACAAATTATCCTTGAGGACATTCTTTTGCCTGAACGCTCTGGGAGTTTCAGAGTGATACACTAATAAAGGCTTAACTTTGCAATCACCAGTAGCATTGGCACACATGAGAAGAGTAAGCCTGTCTTTCATAGGCTTATGTCCTGGGAGTGCCTTTTCCTCCTGAGTAATGTAGGTCCTGCTTGGCATTTTCTTCCAGAACAGGCCTGTTTCATCACAATTAAACACTTGTTCAGGTTCCAGTCCTTCAGTTTCTATGTACTCCTTGAATTCATGCACATATTTTTCAGCCGCTTTGAGGTCCGAACTGGCAGCCTCACCATGCCGTATCACACTATGGATGCCACTACGCTTCTTAAATCTCTCAAACCAACCTTTGCTGGCCTTAAATTCACTCACATCATCACTAGTTGCAGGCATTTTTTTAATTAAATCGTCATGCAACTTCCTAGCCTTTTCACATATGATCGCTTGAGAGACGCTATCTCCTGCTAGCTGTTTTTCATTTATCCACACCAATAAGAGTCTCTCAACATCTTCCATCACTTGCGATCTTTGTTTCGAAAACACAGTTAAACCTTTGGCAACAACAGCTTCCTTGATTGCCGTTTTCTTGCCCACAATAGAAGCGATGGTTGATTTTGGTTTCTTGTACAACCTGACCAGGTCGGTGATACGTACTCCACTTTCATACTTATCAATGATTACTTTCTTAATTTCAATGGGTATTCTTACCCTTTGAGGTGTAGGGTTGGCACTAGAAGCTTTCTTGGGGCCCATGGTCACTTATTTTCCACAAACAGCACCGAAAACACTGTAATAATACGAAATATTCCGAGTGTATGCTTGAATGTTACCGCGGAGGCTAGCTGGTAAACAATGGGACGGGCGGCACATGTGAGGCTGGCTGAGGGCCCACATTGGACGCGTCTCGAACGAAGTTCACTGAGCGGGTTTTTGTCTACTATGCGGGGCAAAATTTTAGCGGACAAAGCGTTCGCTATGCGGAATGTTCGCTATGCAAGGCGTTCGCTATGCGGGGGTCCACTGTACTAGACCTATCTATATACCTGCGTACAGAATGCCTCATTCACAAGTTGCTGTCGCAGAAGAATTGATCAATCAAATGCTTGATGATGGAGTTATTGCACCTAGCAATTCACCTTGGAATGCACCCTTGATCCTAGTGCCTAAGAAGGATGGTACTTGGCGCCCAGTGATTGACTTTAGGAAGTTAAATGCGAAAACTATTCCAGATCGCTTCCCACTCTGGTGGCCTGGTGGTTAACGCTCTCGCTTCACACGGTGAGGGCCTGGGTTCGATTCCCAGCCAGAGTAGAAACATTGGACGTGTTTCTTTCCACCTGTTGTCTATGTTCCCCATCAGTAAAATGGGTACCTGGGTGTTAGTTGACTGGTGTGGGTCGCATCCTGGGACACTGACCTAAGGAGGCCTGGTCACAGACCGGGCCGCGGGGGCGTTGACCCCCGGAACTCTCTCCAGATAAACTCCAGATAAAACTCCCTGTACTGGGTGATCTTTTACGTAACATCAGAGATAA
The DNA here is from genome assembly GCF_038502225.1 of Cherax quadricarinatus. NCBI lineage: Eukaryota > Metazoa > Arthropoda > Malacostraca > Decapoda > Parastacidae > Cherax > Cherax quadricarinatus. The sequence goes on along the minus strand of NC_091337.1, from coordinate 7,513,048 downwards.
CAAAGTCTTTTCAACCCTGGACTTGTTACAAGGGTTTTGGCAAGTCCCTCTTCACGAGGACAGCCAAGAGCTAACTGCCTTCTCCACTTCTACAGGTCATTATCACTTCCTCCGTATGGCGTTTGGATTACGATCCTCCCCTATCACGTTCTCAAGGCTCATGACTAATATCTTTAGAGGTCTCATAGGTAATGCGTACTTGGTAAGCTTGAAGAAGCCAATTTAAAAATCAAACTGTCTAAATGTCAATTTTTCAGATCAGAAATTAAGTTTCTTGGTCACGTAGTCACTCCTAGAGGGGTTACGACTGACCAAAGTAAAGTAACTGCAGTACTAAATTTTCCAACACCCAAAACTGCTGATGCCATAAGATCCTTTGTGGGCTTAGCAGGTTTTTATAGATCTTTCATTGCCAATTTTTCTTCCATAGCTGCTCCTCTAACTGAGTTGTTTAAGAAAGATGCTCCTTTTGTTTGGACCTTCCGTCAAGAAAGAGCATTCCAAACTCTAAAAGCTAACATCTGCTCCAATTTTGAAATTTCCAGATTTTTCTAAGCCCTTCTATCTGACAACTGATGCTAGTTCTATTGGCATAGGTGCCGTACTAGCTCAGAAGACTGATGGCAAGTACAACGCAGTTGCATTTACTAGCCGAGTCCTTACGAAGGCTGAACGTAATTATACAGTAACTGAGCAAGAAGCTTTAGCAATAGTATGGTCTTTAAAGCACTTCCGAGACATTATTTATCAGTACTCTGTTCATGTCTTGACTGACCATGCTCCACTGATACCTTTATTCCAGAACAAACAACCTACTGGAAGGTTAGCCAGATGGACCTTGACTATCCAAGAGTTCAATCCCACCTTTGAACACTTACCTGGCAAGTCAAATGTAGTCGCAGATGCCTTATCGCGACATGTTAATATAGTAACTGCAGGCCCTCCATTTAGTGCTGAGGATGTAAAGAATGCTCAACGAACAGATCCCATGTGGTCTGGTGTGATTCGATTCCTGCTCCAGGAAGATCTTATTCTGACTGTGAAGCCACCAGTACCCATCAGTGACTTTGTCATGAACCAAGAATTACTGTATCGAACAGCCGAGTTGGGTACTCCTAGCAGAAGAGTTTACCAGTTAGTAATTCTACAGTCACTAGTGAATGTAGCCTTACAGCTAGTTCACGATGTACCAGGTGTTGCGCACCCTGGTATGGATCGTTCAGTAAAACAAGCCAGATTGAAATACTTTTGGCCTCGTATGGCAACTGATATTTCTGAGTATGTTAAGAAATGTAGTGTCTGCATGCAACATAAAGGTAATGCTAATGGTCCTAATCCAATCCAAGTGTATCCAACCACTAGCGAACCGTGGGAAAGAGTTGCGCTAGATCTGTTAACTAATTTCCAATGTTCCCTCCAGGGCAACAAACATATATGTGTTATGGTAGATCATTTCACCAGATATTGTGAGTTAGTTCCTATTGCAGATAAGACTGCCGAGACAGTAGCTAAAGCGTATAAAGAACGCATTATCTGCAGGCATACCACCCCTAAGTCCCTAGTAACAGATAATGGCGGTGAATTCTGTAATGAGATTCTTGAAAATTTGTGCACCTTGTACAAGATCTCTAAATCCACCATTGTTCCTCATCATCCTGTCAGCAATGGGTTAGCGGAACGCACCAATAAGAAAGTACTTGATGTCTTGAGAGCCACTATCAATCCCAACAGTGAAACTAGGGATGAAGTTATACCTGATGTGCAGTGTGCTATAAATTCTGCTTACAATGTTTCTATAGGTGACACTCCACATTATGCATTGTATGGTGTAGATAAACGTTTGCTTTATGAGTTGCTATATTCTAATCCGAAGCCAAATTACAACCCTGATGATTTCATAGCAACTCGTACCAGCTTAGCTCAAAGTGTTTTTAGAAGAATCCGTGTAACACTTCATAAATCAACAGCAGAATTTACAAGAGTCGCAAACACTCGAGCAAAGCCATCCAAAATCAAAGTAGGTTCAAGAGTTATGCTGACTAACTTTAACAAAACGTCTGCAATGCCTAAGGTTGATCAAAAGTTTGTTGGTCCTTATCGAGTAGTTGAACATATCACTGGTAATAAGTACGTATAAGGTTAGAGAAATTAGTACTGGTCAGTATAAAGAATCGCATTTAGATCATATGAAGTTAGTATGTGATGATAATGATGTTCCAACCCAGACTAATGTGACAGACTCTGACAATCCTCCTGATCCTGTACTCTCTACCTCTGATACTCAGTCAGACGATCAACCTGAATGTCGCTATTCCCTACGTACACGACAGGTATTGAGAAATCCTCAAGTATCATTTGTTACTTCCAATTCAGATTTGCCTCAAATACAGCATGAGTTAGCCAGTGCAACAGAGTTTGATCCTCCCAGAGATGACACCCATTCTGCATATATCAATCTCACCCTAGCAGAGTTGGGGTTAAATGTAAATAACCTGTATAGATGAATAATTACAGTATCAACTTATCAGTATTCCAGAATTTTTTTGTGTGTTCACGTTCTCTCCAAATTCTGAGAGTTAACAGTCTAGATTTGAGTGCATCGAATTTGCCTTTCTGTTAAACACTTCTTTCTTTGTATATATTCCTTCCTCAGAATCCGTAGATCACATGAATACAGATCGATCGATCAAATTTTTTTTTTATCACTTCTATTGTGTAATCCCAACATTGAGTTTCATTCGATGAGTTGTGCTATAGAGAGGCAGGTCGGCTGTTGGTGCTTTCCCATATTTTCTGTTATATTATACATACTACCAGCCTACGTGAGTATTCTTACCCCATCCACGTTATCGAAAACCCACTTGACAAAATTTCCTCGACCACTTGTGGCCACATCCATCTCAAAGCCACTAAACTCTGGGTCAACATCACTTTCCTCTTGAAAGGGAAGTGTTAATACACAGGACATCAGTGAATCCCTGGTGTTTGCCATGCTGCTGGCTCTAGCTTGTGCTCAATTGAACTGACATTACAATTCAAATGGCCTTCTGACAGCAACATCCTTACCCTTCCTCCAGAATGCAGGCACCACCCTTCCCACCTCCAGGATTGAAGTCCAGCTAACATTTTTTTCCTTTATACAATCATAAAAGTGTGTGTGTGTGTGTGTGTAAAAAGTATCTCCTGTATAATAAAGCTCAACCATTAGTGAAAGTTATAATAAAATTGGTTCTGCACATTCTTTATACCCATATTTCTTCTTTCAACACACCAGCCGTATCCCACCAAGGCAGGGTAGCCCAAAAAGAAAAACGAAAGTTTCTCTTTTAAATTTAGTAATATTTTTTTTTTTATTATCACACTGGCTGATTCCCACCAAGGCAGGGTGGCCCGAAAAAGAAAAACTTTCACCATCATTCACTCCATCACTGTCTTGCCAGAAGGGTGCTTTACACTACAGTTTTTAAACTGCAACATTAACACCCCTCCTTCAGAGTGCAGGCACTGTACTTCCCATCTCCAGGACTCAAGTCCGGCCTGCCGGTTTCCCTGAACCCCTTCATCAATGTTACTTTGCTCACGCTCCAACAGCACGTCAAGTATTAAAAACCATTTGTCTCCATTCACTCCTATCAAACACGCTCACGCATGCCTGCTGGAAGTCCAAGCCCCTCGCACACAAAACCTCCTTTACCCCCTCCCTCCAACCTTTCCTAGGCCGACCCCTACCCCGCCTTCCTTCCACTACAGACTGATTTCCTTCCACTACAGACTGATACACTCTTGAAGTCATTCTGTTTCGCTCCATTCTCTCTACATGTCCGAACCACCTCAACAACCCTTCCTCAGCCCTCTGGACAACAGTTTTGGTAATCCCGCACCTCCTCCTAACTTCCAAACTACGAATTCTCTGCATTATATTCACACCACACATTGCCCTCAGACATGACATCTCCACTGCCTCCAGCCTTCTCCTTGCTGCAACATTCATCACCCACGCTTCACACCCATATAAGAGCGTTGGTAAAACTATACTCTCATACATTCCCCTCTTTGCCTCCAAGGACAAAGTTCTGTCTCCACAGACTCCTAAGTGCACCACTCACTCTTTTTCCCTCATCAATTCTATGATTTACCTCATCCTTCATAGACCCATCCGCTGACACGTCCACTCCCAAATATCTGAATACGTTCACCTCCTCCATACTCTCTCCCTCCAATCTGATATCCAATCTTTCATCACCTAATCTTTTTGTTATCCTTATAACCTTACTCTTTCCTGTATTCACCTTTAATTTTCTTCTTTTGCACACCCTACCAAATTCATCCACCAATCTCTGCAACTTCTCTTCAGAATCTCCCAAGAGCACAGTGTCATCAGCAAAGAGCAACTGTGACAACTCCCACTTTGTGTGTGATTCTTTATCTTTTAACTCCACGCCTCTTGCCAAGACCCTCGCATTTACTTCTCTTACAACCCCATCTATAAATATATTAAACAACCACGGTGACATCACACATCCTTGTCTAAGGCCTACTTTTACTGGGAAAAAATTTCCCTCTTTCCTACATACTCTAACTTGAGCCTCACTATCCTCGTAAAAACTCTTCACTGCTTTCAGTAACCTACCTCCTACACCATACACTTGCAACATCTGCCACATTGCCCCCCTATCCACCCTGTCATACGCCTTTTCCAAATCCATAAATGCCACAAAGACCTCTTTAGCCTTATCCAAATACTGTTCACTTACATGTTTCACTGTAAACACCTGGTCCACACACCCCCTACCTTTCCTAAAGCCTCCTTGTTCATCTGCTATCCTATTCTCCGTCTTACTCTTAATTCTTTCAATTATAACTCTACCATACACTTTACCAGGTATACTCAACAGACTTATCCCCCTATAATTTTTGCACTCTCTTTTATCCCCTTTGCCTTTATACAAAGGAACTATGCATGCTCTCTGCCAATCCCTAGGTACCTTACCCTCTTCCATACATTTATTAAATAATTGCACCAACCACTCCAAAACTATATCCCCACCTGCTTTTAACATTTCTATCTTTATCCCATCAATCCCGGCTGCCTTACCCCCTTTCATTTTACCTACTGCCTCACGAACTTCCCCCACACTCACAACTGGCTCTTCCTCACTCCTACAAGATGTTATTCCTCCTTGCCCTATACACGAAATCACAGCTTCCCTATCTTCATCAACATTTAACAATTCCTCAAAATATTCCCTCCATCTTCCCAATACCTCTAACTCTCCATTTAATAACTCTCCTCTCCTATTTTTAACTGACAAATCCATTTGTTCTCTAGGCTTTCTTAACTTGTTAATCTCACTCCAAAACTTTTTCTTATTTTCAACAAAATTTGTTGATAACATCTCACCCACTCTCTCATTTGCTCTCTTTTTACATTGCTTCACCACTCTCTTAACTCTCTTTAACTTCACCACTCTCTCTTTAGTAATATTATATACTGAAATTTAGACTGTATTAAAAACACAAAAGAAATTAAGCCTTTTAATTTTGAAAAACTAGGCAATAATTCAAACCTTTGATCCAGCAATGTAGCCTCCTGCAGCCCCAAAACTTTTTGTAAAAGTTCCCATGTGGATGTCAACTTCCTTAGGATCTACTCCATAGTAATCTACAACGCCACCACCATGTGGGCCAAGAGCACCTATGCTATGAGCTTCATCTACATACAAGTAAGTCTGAAATGGAGATTGGTAATTAAAGAAAACATCTACACAATACAAATAATAAAATCAGGTAAACATTTAAAAAGTTGAAATGAAAAATGAGCACTCAAAAACTATAAGATGACCAGTGACTGTGCTCCCCCTCCCTTCCTCCCTCCCTCATTTATGGCTATAGAGTACCTTGGTGTCTGTCATTAACCCTTAAACTGTCCAAACGTAGCTCTACATTTTTTTACATTGTTTCTTATGGAGAAAATCAAGGTCGGAGCGCTACGCACGCAAACGTAGATCTACGTTTGGACAGTTTAAGGGTTAAGATAACATTTGATAAAGTAATAAGAATAATCTCAATCCAAAGTGTTTTAGTGTGATTATATCATTTGTGTGGACGAACATATTTACCTTGTATTTGTTTTTAATTCTGACAAAATTTGGAAGGTCACATATACTTCCTTCCATTGAATAAATTCCCTCCACAACAATCATGGCCTTCTTCCAGGGGCGGCGCGTTCTTGGATGGCCGTGTATCAAAGCCTCGCGCAGCTTCCTCTCCAAATCTTCACTGTCATTGTGTCGAAATACCTAGAAATTATAGATAAATTTTTAGTAGCCTTGAAAACAATTTGGTAACTGTCTTTCTTAATTTACATTTAGATAATAGGAAACTGGCAGGCTGGACTTAAAGAGTCCTGGAGGTGGGAAGTACAGTGC